>NW_028248239.1:0-296000 GCF_964263255.1 Lissotriton vulgaris | reverse complement strand
TTATTCGAATCTGGGGGGTTGGACATCCTGCTAGGTCCCCTCCTATGGGTGGGACCCAGGAAGGGGGTGGTTACACCCCTCTCCTTTGATCCTGGCCGCGCTGGGACAGGGGCTGGGAGGCCCCAGAACCGGTTTGGCCGGATTATGCAAGGGGCAGCCTTGTGCTCCCCAGGCAGTGTCTGGTTTCTTTGAAACCTCCCTACTCCAATCCACTATCTCCTGTCTGGGGTGGTTTGACACCGCCCTGTGACAGGAAACTCTTTGTCCAGGCCTCCTCTGCCGAGTTTCGGTCAGCAGCAGGAGGCCAGACCCGTGTCTGTGGCAGGGGCATCCATTTTGTGGATCTGAGGCTCATTTTAAATCAACCGCGTTTCAGTAAAGTAACATGTCTTCTCCCTCTAGAAGGGTGGAATGCTACCCCCGTCGCCAGAACTGGCGAGGGGGTAGTATTCCAATTCGTATGACACCTTACACGACATGTTTTGATAAAGCCAAACCAAAGTTGCTATATAACCGCGAGGATTATAAGGCGCTTAAGAGTATATGGTATGGCATTATCCCGGATCAGCTTAGGGAGTTGTTCCCGACAGCTGCAGACAGGCTCAGCTCATGCCAGAGCTCCATCTCACATAAAACCACGCACTCTGCCTCCAGGATTGATGAGGCCTTCCATAGGAGTGGCTTACAGGCTATATATGTGTCCAGATATAGGTTTAGATATAGGTATACTATATCTAAGCAAGGGGTGATTACACCCACTTGCCCCAGCTGAGTGATCAGCCAGTTGTGTCAATTTAAGAACCAGCCAGGGGTGGCAAAAGCTATGCTTCAGCCCCTGGTAGGCCTTGGTGGCACCTATGCCCTGAGCACCTATAGTGCATGGTACAGGGGCTGACAAGGAGTCCATTTCCAATTGTGGTATGTACCTATAGCACATGTATTATAAATTTAGAGAGAGAACAGCAGGCTGGGGGTCTGATTAGCAGGCCCACAGCCTCAGTAAGTCGAAAACCAGTGAAGCAAAAAGCAAAAACTGGGGTGACCATAGGATAGCAGACCCTACTCTCCTACACAACCCCCCCCCCCCCCCCCCCCAAACGCAGGGACATTAAACTTAACCTTGACCAGATAAGTCTTCATGTTCTAAGTGGAAGTACCTGGAGAGACCATCTGCATTACCATGGTCAGTCCCTGGGCGGTGCTCCACTGTAAAGTCCATCCCCTGTAGGGAAATGGACCACCTGAGCAGTTTGGGATTTTCACCCTTCATCTGATTTAGCCACAAGAGGGGCTTATGGTCTGTCTGAATTAGGAAGTGAGTACCAAACAAGTATGGCCTCAACTTCTTCAGGGCCCAAACCACAGCAAAGGCCTCCCTCTCAATAGCTGACCAACGTTTCTCCCTGGGGGTCAGCCTTCTGCTAATAAAAGCAATGGGCTGGTCTTGACCATCTTGATTAAGTTGTGAAAGCACAGCTCCCACCCCCAACTCAGAAGCATCTGTCTGTACAATGAACTGTTTGGAGTAGTCAGGACTCTTCAGGATAGGTGCAGAGCACATGGCCTTCTTCAGGTCATCAAATGCCTTTTGACAGCTAACTGTCCACTGAACCTTTTTGGGCATCTTCTTGGATGTCAAATCATTCAATGGTGTCACAATGGACCCATAGTTCTTTACAAATTTTCTGTAATACCCAGTCAGGCCCAAGAAGGCTCTGACTTGTGTCTGGGTAGTTGGAGGAGCCCAGTCCTGTATGGTCTGGATCTTGCTCTCCAGTGGTTGAACTTGACCCCCACCTACTAGGTGGCCCAAGTACACAACCATGCTCTGCCCTATCTGGCACTTAGTAGCCTTGATAGTCAGGCCTGCCTTTTGCAGGGCCTCCAGAACCTTCTTCAGGTGGATCAGGTGATCCTCCCAGGTGGAGCTAAAGACAGCAATATCATCTAGATATGCTGCACAAAAGTCATCCAACCCAGCAAGGACTTGATTCACCAACCTTTGGAAGGTGGCAGGTGCATTCTTCAAACCAAAGGGCATTACCACAAACTGATAATGTCCACTAGGGGTAGAGAATGCTGTTTTGGCTTTTGACTCTTCAGCTAGTCTGATTTGCCAGTAGCCAGCTGTCAAATCAAATGTGCTCAGAAACTTGGCAGAAGCCAATTTATCAATGAGCTCATCTGCTCTTGGAATGGGATGAGCATCTGTCCTAGTGACAGCATTGAGACCTCTGTAGTCCACACAAAACCTCATTTCTCTCTTCCCATCTTTGGTATGAGGTTTTGGCACAAGGACCACTGGGCTAGCCCATGGGCTCTCTGATGGCTCAATCACTCCAAGCTCCAACATCTTTTGCACCTCAGCCTTTATACAATCCCTGACATGGTCAGGTTGCCTGTAGATCGTATTCTTCACAGGCAGATTGTCACCAGTGTCCACCTCATGGGTGCACCAGTTAGTCTGACTGGGTGTGAGTGAAAACAAATGTCTGTGGGCCTGCAACACCTGTCTGCAGTCCACCTGTTGCTGCTCAGTGAGGCTGCCTGCCAAGGCTACTCCATCAACTGAACCATCATCAGGGTTCTGGGAAAGCAGGTCTGGGAGAGGGTCACTCTCTTCCTCCTGTTCCCCATCTGTGGCCATGAGGAGACTCGTGTCCTCCCTCTCAACAAATGCTTTCAAACGGTTTACATGGAGCACCCTGTGGGGGCTCCTAGGGGTACCAAAGTCAACCAAGTAGGTGACTTCTCCCTTCTTTTCAATGATAGGGTAGGGTCCAGTCCATTGGTCCTGGAGAGCTGCTGGCCCCACTGGGTACAACACCCACACCTTCTGCCCTGGCTGGTACTCAACCAGAACAGCCTTTTGGTCATGCCAAGCTTTCTGTAATTCTTGACTTGCCTCAAGGTTTTTGGATGCTCTCTCCATGTATTCAGCCATCCTGGAGCGGAGACCAAGTACATAGTCCACAATGTCTAGTTTAGGCTTTTTGAGAGGTAACTCCCATCCTTCCTTCACCAAACTCAATGGACCCCTTACAGGGTGGCCAAACAAAAGTTCAAAAGGGCTGTAGCGTCTTCTGTGGGACCTCTCTGTAAGCAAAGAGCAAGCAGGGTAAAAGGATGTCCCATTTCCGCCTGAGCTTCTCTGGTAAACCTTTTATCATTCCCTTTAGGGTCTTGTTGAACCTTTCAACAAGCCCATTGCATTGTGGATGGTAGGGTGTGGTAAACTTATAGTTTACTCCACACTCTTTCCACATTGCTTTCAAGTATCCAGACATAAAGTTGGTACCTCTGTCTGAAAGAACCTCCTTTGGAAAGCCCACTCTTGAGAAAACTGCAATGAGGGCTTTTGCCACCACAGGAGCTGTGGTGGTCCTCAGGGGAATTGCCTCTGGATACCTGGTGGCATGATCCACTACCACCAGTATAAATCTGTGCCCAGATGCTGTTGGAGGATCCATGGGACCCACAATGTCTATTCCAACTCTTTCAAAGGGTACCCCCACCACAGGTAGTGGTACCAGGGGGGCCTTTGTTGTGCCACCTGACTTACCACTGGCTTGGCAAGTGACACAGGAGCGACAAAACTCCTTGACATTTTCTGACATGTGAGGCCAGTGAAAGTGTGGAACAAGCCTGTCCCAAGTCTTATTCTGGCCTAAGTGTCCTGCAAGGGGAATATCATGGGCCAAGGTAAGAAGGAAGCCCCTAAACTTCAAAGGTATAACCAACCTCCTGGTTGTGCCAGGCTTGGGGTCTCTAGCCTCTGAATAAAGGAGCCCTTCATCCCAATACACTTTATGGGTACCTTGAGCATTCCCTGCAGCCTCAGCAGCAGCTTGCTGTCTGAGGGGTTCAAGTGAAGGGCAATCTAATTGGGCCTGCCCCAGGTCTGCCCTTGAGGGTCCCCCTGTCCCCAGAAACTCAACCTGGTCAGGTTCAAGCTCCTCTGAGACAGTCTCCTCTTGGACTGCAGAATCAGTTTCCTGTGAAACTTGATCCTCAACCTGGGGCAAGTGGGAAGGCACAGCCTTAACCCTCTTGCTCCTTCTCTTGGGTTGTGGTTGGTCTATTGTTTCAAGATCCACCACTGGTTCAGGAAGGCACTTCTTAGCCTGAGACCTTGTCACTGCAAGGACATGAGCTGAAATCCCTAGCATTTCTGCATGAGTCCTGTACTCCACTTCTGACCAAACTGAGCTTTCAAGATCATTGCCTAACAGACAGTCTACTGGGAGGTCTGCACTCACAACAACTTTCTTTAGGCCATCTACCCCTCCCCAGGAGAAGTTCACAACAGCCACACTATGGGAAGTAGTGGAGTTGCTTGCATTGGTCACTAGGTAACTTTCACCTAGTACAATCTGTCCAGGGTCCACAAAGCCAGGTGTCACCATTGTGACACTGGCACAAGTGTCCCTGTAGGCCTGAGCCAGTTTCTCATTGATTAAGGGAGTCTGTCTATATTTGCCCAGGTTACTGGGGCTTACTGCAGTGGGCAAAGATAAGTCCACATCATATAGGAGAACTGCCTGTGTGGGGATTCTGACTAGGCCAGATTCCACCTCAGTACCCAGGGTCAACCCTACTAAACCCTTTGGCTGTGTACCACCACTGTTAACTGTACTAGGGGGTGCAGGTGCTTTAGGAGCTGCAGTGGTGGGGACTGGATTTTTCTTAGTGCATTCACTGCCCCAGTGTGAAACTGATTTGCAGGTATTACACCAAGGTTTCTTTGGGCCATCATTCTTCTTTTTCTTGTTTCCATTTTGGGAACCCCCCTCCTTATTACTAGTTTGGGGGCCTGAAGACTTCGGGTCTTTTTCTTTATCTTTCTGATTCCCACCCTTCTGGTCTGTTTTCTTCTGGTCACCTTGGTTCTGGTTTTTCTGCTTAATCCTTGTTCTGACCCATTTGATTTGACCTCTCCCCAAGAATTGGGAAAGAAGGCAGACAGAGTCAACAAGGTATTGATGCAACAGCTGGTTCTGACAGTTATTAAGGATCTGCTCTCTCATCATAAGATTGTACAATCCTGTATAGTCTGAAACTTTACTTCCCTGCAGCCAACCCTCCAGAGCCTTAGTGGCACAATCTACAAAATCAGTCCAGTCCTGAGTCTGTGCTTTTTGGGTGTCTCTGAACAACAACCTGTATTGCTCAGTGGTTAGGCCAAACCCTTCAATAAGAGCACTCTTCAGAACAGAGTAGTTTTTGGCATCCTCAGGTCTAACAGTGAGGAGCCTGTCCCTCCCTTTCTCAGAAAAGGAGTACCATAAAATTGCTGCCCACTGATCCTCAGGGACCTGCTGTACCATGCAGGCCCTCTCAAGAGCAGTCATCCATTTGTGGATATCATCCCCTTCCTTGTAGGGGGGCACAATTTTTGTCAGGTTTCTATTGTCATAGGCCCTGTCTTTTTCTTTAGGAACTTTGCTGCCACCAGTGGCATCTAAGCCACACAATTTTCTTTCTCTTGCTAAAGCAAGTTTAGCTTGAGCCAAGGCTACCTCTTCCCTTTCTATTTGGAGTTGGACAGCCCTCATCCTGGCCCTATGCTCTTTTCTCTGGGAGGAAGTCATCCCTCTTTGAGATTCTCTTGAGGCACTAGAAAGATGAGAGTCCCCTGATGGAGATCTCACCCTCCTGTTGCCTGGGAGAATTTGGTTATGAGATCTGGAGTGGTGCTGGCCCTCTCCATTCTCATGTAGGTCCAAGTTGGCCTGGTTAAGCCTGGCAACCTGTACCTGGTTTCCCCCCTGATCCTGATCTTCAGGCTCTTCTAAATCAGAGTCTTCCTCTTCCTCCTCCTCCACTACTTCATCTTCAGGAAGATCCTCATTCTCAGGGGAGTGTATCCCTTCACCTGTTTCTAAGGGAGCCTGACTCACCTTATCTAAGTCATCCTTTTCTAGGATAGCTATTAGGGAAGGAATGGTAGGGCCTCTGCCCCTTTTTAGCCCCCTGGCTGTGCACAAGGCACTCAGGTCTTTGTGGCTAAGGTTGTCATATCTGGATGTTGTCCCTATAGGATCAACCATTACAGGAGCAGAGCCTGAGGCTCTACCTGTATCAGACATGACTGCTAGTGAGGTGTAAGTGATGCACTTACCTACACTAAGTGGTTTCCTACTGTACCTTGCTAGTGAGTTGTAGTCAGGGTGTGCTAATCCCTTTAATCTACAACTACTAAGTTCAGTAGAACTTAATATGCTAAGCTTTTGATTTATATGTACCTAGAGGTACTTGATGTGATCTTTCAATTTGATAAAGATTGCAATGGTAAAACAAACAGCAAGCTCAAATCCGCACCGCTGCACACCAATGTGAGAAGTTGGCCTGATATGTAGTGTTTCCAATTCTGGAACCACTGGGTATCAGTCCAAACAAACCCCAAAGATGTCAGGTTGTAAGTCAACCTTGTTAGACAAGCTATCCTAGTGGTAGCATGGACTAAGCAGCCTTAAAGGCTTAACTTAAGAGGTCGTGTTAAGCGAGCTGTTTTACCACATACAATCCTGTAATCAAATGAAAGGACACCACACAAGTATATATTGAAAAAATATATGTATTTATTTCTAAATTACTCCCCAGTACTCTTTATGAGGAAAGGGGCACAAGTGTTAAATCAAAAGCACAGTAAAACATATAAAGTTGCACAATTATGGATGAGGGCGGGTGGCCACTCAGACCATATACTAAAAAAGTGGTATAAGTAACACTTATCGAACAGTGGTTAGGCCTAGGGCCTAGAGATTCGCTGGGAGCAGTCAGGACTAGCAATGATGAAGTCGGGAGTAGCCCACAGGAGACGGGTGCAGCACGGAAAGTGCGGCGCGCACCAATGCAATGTCAATGGTGCGTAAAAGTTAGTTAAAGTGAATTAAAAGATACTTCCGCTGAACCTAGAAACACAAAACTTTAGACACAGACCCTTGAGGTGTGTACCAGTGTGGGAACACCGGCGTTGCAATGTTACCTCACCCACAGGCCGTGGGTGCACAGGGTCGAAGTGGCGTCGGGTTCTGGCACGCAGGTTCTTGGTGCTTGAAGCTGTTGCAGCTGCAGGCGATGTGAAGCAGAAGTGTCCGGTGCGATCCAAGGGTGGATCGAAGTAGAAAAGTACCTGAAAGCAGAGGGGACAGAGTCTGGGTCACTCAGCAGTGACCAGGGTGGAACCAGGACGGAACCAGGCAATGTTGGGCGCAATCAGGCGGTTGTCGATAGGCTTCTCTCTGCTGTCACGTGGGCTCAGGGGCATCTGCGACGTCCAGGAGCAGGTCACGGTCTGTCCCACGTAGGCTCTCGCCATCAGCACCGTCGGCTTCAAGATTGCAGCAAACAGCACTTGGCAAAAGCAATCCACGCGGAACCGGGAGATTGCTTATCACTCAAACCAGGAGGGTCAGAGTGGGGGCTCCTTTTCACAGGAGCTGGTGCAGATCTGGAGCAACCAGAAAAGCGAGTCGTATTTAAAGTTTCGTCGGCACAGGGGCCACAAGCCAGCTGGCAAGTGACCGGGCCAACGCGTCGAGCCCACACAAGCAGAAGGGCCCCACGCAGCACTCGTCGAGTGTGGAGGGGTGAGCTTTGGTGCAAGTGGAGCTCGGGGCTAGGGCTTCTCAAACGCCGGTGCACAGCTTCGAGGATCACTCGTGGGCTGCACGGTCAGCGTCTCGTGGCCTTTTCAAGATGGCGTGCCCCACGCTTCCGGTCGCCTCCACGGGTCTCAGCTCTACAGGGACTGTGGATCGGGCAGGTAGAAGGCAGGCAAGCTTGATCTCGTCGATCTCTGTCGCTCGAGTTCCGGCGGGAACTGCAACAAAGCAAGGGTCGAGGGCTGGATGGTGCCTGTTTGCACAGGGTGGTCACTCCTTGACCACAAGGGAGATTCTTCAGTCTTCTGCGTTGAGTAGAAAGTCGAAGGGTCCAGAATTCGTTTCTTATGTTTCTTCAGGATGATCTGAGTTGCATTGGGACTGCTCCCCCTCTTATTCGAATCTGGGGGGTTGGACATCCTGCTAGGTCCCCTCCTATGGGTGGGACCCAGGAAGGGGGTGGTTACACCCCTCTCCTTTGATCCTGGCCGCGCTGGGACAGGGGCTGGGAGGCCCCAGAACCGGTTTGGCCGGATTATGCAAGGGGCAGCCTTGTGCTCCCCAGGCAGTGTCTGGTTTCTTTGAAACCTCCCTACTCCAATCCACTATCTCCTGTCTGGGGTGGTTTGACACCGCCCTGTGACAGGAAACTCTTTGTCCAGGCCTCCTCTGCCGAGTTTCGGTCAGCAGCAGGAGGCCAGACCCGTGTCTGTGGCAGGGGCATCCTTTTTGTGGATCTGAGGCTCATTTTAAATCAACCGCGTTTCAGTAAAGTAACATGTCTTCTCCCTCTAGAAGGGTGGAATGCTACCCCCGTCGCCAGAACTGGCGAGGGGGTAGTATTCCAATTCGTATGACACCTTACACGACATGTTTTGATAAAGCCAAACCAAAGTTGCTATATAACCGCGAGGATTATAAGGCGCTTAAGAGTATATGGTATGGCATTATCCCGGATCAGCTTAGGGAGTTGTTCCCGACAGCTGCAGACAGGCTCAGCTCATGCCAGAGCTCCATCTCACATAAAACCACGCACTCTGCCTCCAGGATTGATGAGGCCTTCCATAGGAGTGGCTTACAGGCTATATATGTGTCCAGATATAGGTTTAGATATAGGTATACTATATCTAAGCAAGGGGTGATTACACCCACTTGCCCCAGCTGAGTGATCAGCCAGTTGTGTCAATTTAAGAACCAGCCAGGGGTGGCAAAAGCTATGCTTCAGCCCCTGGTAGGCCTTGGTGGCACCTATGCCCTGAGCACCTATAGTGCATGGTACAGGGGCTGACAAGGAGTCCATTTCCAATTGTGGTATGTACCTATAGCACATGTATTATAAATTTAGAGAGAGAACAGCAGGCTGGGGGTCTGATTAGCAGGCCCACAGCCTCAGTAAGTCGAAAACCAGTGAAGCAAAAAGCAAAAACTGGGGTGACCATAGGATAGCAGACCCTACTCTCCTACACAACCCCCCCCCCCCCCCCAAACGCAGGGACATTAAACTTAACCTTGACCAGATAAGTCTTCATGTTCTAAGTGGAAGTACCTGGAGAGACCATCTGCATTACCATGGTCAGTCCCTGGGCGGTGCTCCACTGTAAAGTCCATCCCCTGTAGGGAAATGGACCACCTGAGCAGTTTGGGATTTTCACCCTTCATCTGATTTAGCCACAAGAGGGGCTTATGGTCTGTCTGAATTAGGAAGTGAGTACCAAACAAGTATGGCCTCAACTTCTTCAGGGCCCAAACCACAGCAAAGGCCTCCCTCTCAATAGCTGACCAACGTTTCTCCCTGGGGGTCAGCCTTCTGCTAATAAAAGCAATGGGCTGGTCTTGACCATCTTGATTAAGTTGTGAAAGCACAGCTCCCACCCCCAACTCAGAAGCATCTGTCTGTACAATGAACTGTTTGGAGTAGTCAGGACTCTTCAGGATAGGTGCAGAGCACATGGCCTTCTTCAGGTCATCAAATGCCTTTTGACAGCTAACTGTCCACTGAACCTTTTTGGGCATCTTCTTGGATGTCAAATCATTCAATGGTGTCACAATGGACCCATAGTTCTTTACAAATTTTCTGTAATACCCAGTCAGGCCCAAGAAGGCTCTGACTTGTGTCTGGGTAGTTGGAGGAGCCCAGTCCTGTATGGTCTGGATCTTGCTCTCCAGTGGTTGAACTTGACCCCCACCTACTAGGTGGCCCAAGTACACAACCATGCTCTGCCCTATCTGGCACTTAGTAGCCTTGATAGTCAGGCCTGCCTTTTGCAGGGCCTCCAGAACCTTCTTCAGGTGGATCAGGTGATCCTCCCAGGTGGAGCTAAAGACAGCAATATCATCTAGATATGCTGCACAAAAGTCATCCAACCCAGCAAGGACTTGATTCACCAACCTTTGGAAGGTGGCAGGTGCATTCTTCAAACCAAAGGGCATTACCACAAACTGATAATGTCCACTAGGGGTAGAGAATGCTGTTTTGGCTTTTGACTCTTCAGCTAGTCTGATTTGCCAGTAGCCAGCTGTCAAATCAAATGTGCTCAGAAACTTGGCAGAAGCCAATTTATCAATGAGCTCATCTGCTCTTGGAATGGGATGAGCATCTGTCCTAGTGACAGCATTGAGACCTCTGTAGTCCACACAAAACCTCATTTCTCTCTTCCCATCTTTGGTATGAGGTTTTGGCACAAGGACCACTGGGCTAGCCCATGGGCTCTCTGATGGCTCAATCACTCCAAGCTCCAACATCTTTTGCACCTCAGCCTTTATACAATCCCTGACATGGTCAGGTTGCCTGTAGATCGTATTCTTCACAGGCAGATTGTCACCAGTGTCCACCTCATGGGTGCACCAGTTAGTCTGACTGGGTGTGAGTGAAAACAAATGTCTGTGGGCCTGCAACACCTGTCTGCAGTCCACCTGTTGCTGCTCAGTGAGGCTGCCTGCCAAGGCTACTCCATCAACTGAACCATCATCAGGGTTCTGGGAAAGCAGGTCTGGGAGAGGGTCACTCTCTTCCTCCTGTTCCCCATCTGTGGCCATGAGGAGACTCGTGTCCTCCCTCTCAACAAATGCTTTCAAACGGTTTACATGGAGCACCCTGTGGGGGCTCCTAGGGGTACCAAAGTCAACCAAGTAGGTGACTTCTCCCTTCTTTTCAATGATAGGGTAGGGTCCAGTCCATTGGTCCTGGAGAGCTGCTGGCCCCACTGGGTACAACACCCACACCTTCTGCCCTGGCTGGTACTCAACCAGAACAGCCTTTTGGTCATGCCAAGCTTTCTGTAATTCTTGACTTGCCTCAAGGTTTTTGGATGCTCTCTCCATGTATTCAGCCATCCTGGAGCGGAGACCAAGTACATAGTCCACAATGTCTAGTTTAGGCTTTTTGAGAGGTAACTCCCATCCTTCCTTCACCAAACTCAATGGACCCCTTACAGGGTGGCCAAACAAAAGTTCAAAAGGGCTGTAGCGTCTTCTGTGGGACCTCTCTGTAAGCAAAGAGCAAGCAGGGTAAAAGGATGTCCCATTTCCGCCTGAGCTTCTCTGGTAAACCTTTTATCATTCCCTTTAGGGTCTTGTTGAACCTTTCAACAAGCCCATTGCATTGTGGATGGTAGGGTGTGGTAAACTTATAGTTTACTCCACACTCTTTCCACATTGCTTTCAAGTATCCAGACATAAAGTTGGTACCTCTGTCTGAAAGAACCTCCTTTGGAAAGCCCACTCTTGAGAAAACTGCAATGAGGGCTTTTGCCACCACAGGAGCTGTGGTGGTCCTCAGGGGAATTGCCTCTGGATACCTGGTGGCATGATCCACTACCACCAGTATAAATCTGTGCCCAGATGCTGTTGGAGGATCCATGGGACCCACAATGTCTATTCCAACTCTTTCAAAGGGTACCCCCACCACAGGTAGTGGTACCAGGGGGGCCTTTGTTGTGCCACCTGACTTACCACTGGCTTGGCAAGTGACACAGGAGCGACAAAACTCCTTGACATTTTCTGACATGTGAGGCCAGTGAAAGTGTGGAACAAGCCTGTCCCAAGTCTTATTCTGGCCTAAGTGTCCTGCAAGGGGAATATCATGGGCCAAGGTAAGAAGGAAGCCCCTAAACTTCAAAGGTATAACCAACCTCCTGGTTGTGCCAGGCTTGGGGTCTCTAGCCTCTGAATAAAGGAGCCCTTCATCCCAATACACTTTATGGGTACCTTGAGCATTCCCTGCAGCCTCAGCAGCAGCTTGCTGTCTGAGGGGTTCAAGTGAAGGGCAACCTAATTGGGCCTGCCCCAGGTCTGCCCTTGAGGGTCCCCCTGTCCCCAGAAACTCAACCTGGTCAGGTTCAAGCTCCTCTGAGACAGTCTCCTCTTGGACTGCAGAATCAGTTTCCTGTGAAACTTGATCCTCAACCTGGGGCAAGTGGGAAGGCACAGCCTTAACCCTCTTGCTCCTTCTCTTGGGTTGTGTTTGGTCTATTGTTTCAAGATCCACCACTGGTTCAGGAAGGCACTTCTTAGCCTGAGACCTTGTCACTGCAAGGACATGAGCTGAAATCCCTAGCATTTCTGCATGAGTCCTGTACTCCACTTCTGACCAAACTGAGCTTTCAAGATCATTGCCTAACAGACAGTCTACTGGGAGGTCTGCACTCACAACAACTTTCTTTAGGCCATCTACCCCTCCCCAGGAGAAGTTCACAACAGCCACACTATGGGAAGTAGTGGAGTTGCTTGCATTGGTCACTAGGTAACTTTCACCTAGTACAATCTGTCCAGGGTCCACAAAGCCAGGTGTCACCATTGTGACACTGGCACAAGTGTCCCTGTAGGCCTGAGCCAGTTTCTCATTGATAAAGGGAGTCTGTCTATATTTGCCCAGGTTACTGGGGCTTACTGCAGTGGGCAAAGATAAGTCCACATCATATAGGAGAACTGCCTGTGTGGGGATTCTGACTAGGCCAGATTCCACCTCAGTACCCAGGGTCAACCCTACTAAACCCTTTGGCTGTGTACCACCACTGTTAACTGTACTAGGGGGTGCAGGTGCTTTAGGAGCTGCAGTGGTGGGGACTGGATTTTTCTTAGTGCATTCACTGCCCCAGTGTGAAACTGATTTGCAGGTATTACACCAAGGTTTCTTTGGGCCATCATTCTTCTTTTTCTTGCTTCCATTTTGGGAACCCCCCTCCTTATTACTAGTTTGGGGGCCTGAAGACTTCTGGTCTTTTTCTTTATCTTTCTGATTCCCACCCTTCTGGTCTGTTTTCTTCTGGTCACCTTGGTTCTGGTTTTTCTGCTTAATCCTTGTTCTGACCCATTTGTCTGCCTTCTTTCCCAATTCTTGGGGAGAGGTCAAATCAGAGTCAACAAGGTATTGATGCAACAGCTGGTTCTGACAGTTATTAAGGATCTGCTCTCTCATCATAAGATTGTACAATCCTGTATAGTCTGAAACTTTACTTCCCTGCAGCCAACCCTCCAGAGCCTTAGTGGCACAATCTACAAAATCAGTCCAGTCCTGAGTCTGTGCTTTTTGGGTGTCTCTGAACAACAACCTGTATTGCTCAGTGGTTAGGCCAAACCCTTCAATAAGAGCACTCTTCAGAACAGAGTAGTTTTTGGCATCCTCAGGTCTAACAGTGAGGAGCCTGTCCCTCCCTTTCTCAGAAAAGGAGTACCATAAAATTGCTGCCCACTGATCCTCAGGGACCTGCTGTACCATGCAGGCCCTCTCAAGAGCAGTCATCCATTTGTGGATATCATCCCCTTCCTTGTAGGGGGGCACAATTTTTGTCAGGTTTCTATTGTCATAGGCCCTGTCTTTTTCTTTAGGAACTTTGCTGCCACCAGTGGCATCTAAGCCACACAATTTTCTTTCTCTTGCTAAAGCAAGTTTAGCTTGAGCCAAGGCTACCTCTTCCCTTTCTATTTGGAGTTGGACAGCCCTCATCCTGGCCCTATGCTCTTTTCTCTGGGAGGAAGTCATCCCTCTTTGAGATTCTCTTGAGGCACTAGAAAGATGAGAGTCCCCTGATGGAGATCTCACCCTCCTGTTGCCTGGGAGAATTTGGTTATGAGATCTGGAGTGGTGCTGGCCCTCTCCATTCTCATGTAGGTCCAAGTTGGCCTGGTTAAGCCTGGCAACCTGTACCTGGTTTGCCCCCTGATCCTGATCTTCAGGCTCTTCTAAATCAGAGTCTTCCTCTTCCTCCTCCTCCACTACTTCATCTTCAGGAAGATCCTCATTCTCAGGGGAGTGTATCCCTTCACCTGTTTCTAAGGGAGCCTGACTCACCTTATCTAAGTCATCCTTTTCTAGGATAGCTATTAGGGAAGGAATGGTAGGGCCTCGTGCACAGCCAGGGGGCTAAAAAGGGGCAAAGGCACTCAGGTCTTTGTGGCTAAGGTTGTCATATCTGGATGTTGTCCCTATAGGATCAACCATTACAGGAGCAGAGCCTGAGGCTCTACCTGTATCAGACATGACTGCTAGTGAGGTGTAAGTGATGCACTTACCTACACTAAGTGGTTTCCTACTGTACCTTGCTAGTGAGTTGTAGTCAGGGTGTGCTAATCCCTTTAATCTACAACTACTAAGTTCAGTAGAACTTAATATGCTAAGCTTTTGATTTATATGTACCTAGAGGTACTTGATGTGATCTTTCAATTTGATAAAGATTGCAATGGTAAAACAAACAGCAAGCTCAAATCCGCACCGCTGCACACCAATGTGAGAAGTTGGCCTGATATGTAGTGTTTCCAATTCTGGAACCACTGGGTATCAGTCCAAACAAACCCCAAAGATGTCAGGTTGTAAGTCAACCTTGTTAGACAAGCTATCCTAGTGGTAGCATGGACTAAGCAGCCTTAAAGGCTTAACTTAAGAGGTCGTGTTAAGCGAGCTGTTTTACCACATACAATCCTGTAATCAAATGAAAGGACACCACACAAGTATATATTGAAAAAATATATGTATTTATTTCTAAATTACTCCCCAGTACTCTTTATGAGGAAAGGGGCACAAGTGTTAAATCAAAAGCACAGTAAAACATATAAAGTTGCACAATTATGGATGAGGGCGGGTGGCCACTCAGACCATATACTAAAAAAGTGGTATAAGTAACACTTATCGAACAGTGGTTAGGCCTAGGGCCTAGAGATTCGCTGGGAGCAGTCAGGACTAGCAATGATGAAGTCGGGAGTAGCCCACAGGAGACGGGTGCAGCACGGAAAGTGCGGCGCGCACCAATGCAATGTCAATGGTGCGTAAAAGTTAGTTAAAGTGAATTAAAAGATACTTCCGCTGAACCTAGAAACACAAAACTTTAGACACAGACCCTTGAGGTGTGTACCAGTGTGGGAACACCGGCGTTGCAATGTTACCTCACCCACAGGCCGTGGGTGCACAGGGTCGAAGTGGCGTCGGGTTCTGGCACGCAGGTTCTTGGTGCTTGAAGCTGTTGCAGCTGCAGGCGATGTGAAGCAGAAGTGTCCGGTGCGATCCAAGGGTGGATCGAAGTAGAAAAGTACCTGAAAGCAGAGGGGACAGAGTCTGGGTCACTCAGCAGTGACCAGGGTGGAACCAGGACGGAACCAGGCAATGTTGGGCGCAATCAGGCGGTTGTCGATAGGCTTCTCTCTGCTGTCACGTGGGCTCTGGGGCATCTGCGACGTCCAGGAGCAGGTCACGGTCTGTCCCACGTAGGCTCTCGCCGTCAGCACCGTCGGCTTCAAGATTGCAGCAAACAGCACTTGGCAAAAGCAATCCACGCGGAACCGGGAGATTGCTTATCACTCAAACCAGGAGGGTCAGAGTGGGGGCTCCTTTTCACAGGAGCTGGTGCAGATCTGGAGCAACCAGAAAAGCGAGTCGTATTTAAAGTTTCGTTGGCACAGGGGCCACAAGCCAGCTGGCAAGTGACCGGGCCAACGCGTCGAGCCCACACAAGCAGAAGGGCCCCACGCAGCACTCGTCGAGTGTGGAGGGGTGAGCTTTGGTGCAAGTGGAGCTCGGGGCTAGGGCTTCTCAAACCCCGGTGCACAGCTTCGAGGATCACTCGTGGGCTGCACGGTCAGCGTCTCGTGGCCTTTTCAAGATGGCGTGCCCCACGCTTCCGGTCGCCTCCACGGGTCTCAGCTCTACAGGGACTGTGGATCGGGCAGGTAGAAGGCAGGCAAGCTTGATCTCGTCGATCTCTGTCGCTCGAGTTCCGGCGGGAACTGCAACAAAGCAAGGGTCGAGGGCTGGATGGTGCCTGTTTGCACAGGGTGGTCACTCCTTGACCACAAGGGAGATTCTTCAGTCTTCTGCGTTGAGTAGAAAGTCGAAGGGTCCAGAATTCGTTTCTTATGTTTCTTCAGGATGATCTGAGTTGCATTGGGACTGCTCCCCCTCTTATTCGAATCTGGGGGGTTGGACATCCTGCTAGGTCCCCTCCTATGGGTGGGACCCAGGAAGGGGGTGGTTACACCCCTCTCCTTTGATCCTGGCCGCGCTGGGACAGGGGCTGGGAGGCCCTAGAACCGGTTTGGCCGGATTATGCAAGGGGCAGCCTTGTGCTCCCCAGGCAGTGTCTGGTTTCTTTGAAACCTCCCTACTCCAATCCACTATCTCCTGTCTGGGGTGGTTTGACACCGCCCTGTGACAGGAAACTCTTTGTCCAGGCCTCCTCTGCCGAGTTTCGGTCAGCAGCAGGAGGCCAGACCCGTGTCTGTGGCAAGGGCATCCATTTTGTGGATCTGAGGCTCATTTTAAATCAACCGCGTTTCAGTAAAGTAACATGTCTTCTCCCTCTAGAAGGGTGGAATGCTACCCCCGTCGCCAGAACTGGCGAGGGGGTAGTATTCCAATTCGTATGACACCTTACACGACATGTTTTGATAAAGCCAAACCAAAGTTGCTATATAACCGCGAGGATTATAAGGCGCTTAAGAGTATATGGTATGGCATTATCCCGGATCAGCTTAGGGAGTTGTTCCCGACAGCTGCAGACAGGCTCAGCTCATGCCAGAGCTCCATCTCACATAAAACCACGCACTCTGCCTCCAGGATTGATGAGGCCTTCCATAGGAGTGGCTTACAGGCTATATATGTGTCCAGATATAGGTTTAGATATAGGTATACTATATCTAAGCAAGGGGTGATTACACCCACTTGCCCCAGCTGAGTGATCAGCCAGTTGTGTCAATTTAAGAACCAGCCAGGGGTGGCAAAAGCTATGCTTCAGCCCCTGGTAGGCCTTGGTGGCACCTATGCCCTGAGCACCTATAGTGCATGGTACAGGGGCTGACAAGGAGTCCATTTCCAATTGTGGTATGTACCTATAGCACATGTATTATAAATTTAGAGAGAGAACAGCAGGCTGGGGGTCTGATTAGCAGGCCCACAGCCTCAGTAAGTCGAAAACCAGTGAAGCAAAAAGCAAAAACTGGGGTGACCATAGGATAGCAGACCCTACTCTCCTACACAACCCCCCCCCCCCCCCCAAACGCAGGGACATTAAACTTAACCTTGACCAGATAAGTCTTCATGTTCTAAGTGGAAGTACCTGGAGAGACAATCTGCATTACCATGGTCAGTCCCTGGGCGGTGCTCCACTGTAAAGTCCATCCCCTGTAGGGAAATGGACCACCTGAGCAGTTTGGGATTTTCACCCTTCATCTGATTTAGCCACAAGAGGGGCTTATGGTCTGTCTGAATTAGGAAGTGAGTACCAAACAAGTATGGCCTCAACTTCTTCAGGGCCCAAACCACAGCAAAGGCCTCCCTCTCAATAGCTGACCAACGTTTCTCCCTGGGGGTCAGCCTTCTGCTAATAAAAGCAATGGGCTGGTCTTGACCATCTTGATTAAGTTGTGAAAGCACAGCTCCCACCCCCAACTCAGAAGCATCTGTCTGTACAATGAACTGTTTGGAGTAGTCAGGACTCTTCAGGATAGGTGCAGAGCACATGGCCTTCTTCAGGTCATCAAATGCCTTTTGACAGCTAACTGTCCACTGAACCTTTTTGGGCATCTTCTTGGATGTCAAATCATTCAATGGTGTCACAATGGACCCATAGTTCTTTACAAATTTTCTGTAATACCCAGTCAGGCCCAAGAAGGCTCTGACTTGTGTCTGGGTAGTTGGAGGAGCCCAGTCCTGTATGGTCTGGATCTTGCTCTCCAGTGGTTGAACTTGACCCCCACCTACTAGGTGGCCCAAGTACACAACCATGCTCTGCCCTATCTGGCACTTAGTAGCCTTGATAGTCAGGCCTGCCTTTTGCAGGGCCTCCAGAACCTTCTTCAGGTGGATCAGGTGATCCTCCCAGGTGGAGCTAAAGACAGCAATATCATCTAGATATGCTGCACAAAAGTCATCCAACCCAGCAAGGACTTGATTCACCAACCTTTGGAAGGTGGCAGGTGCATTCTTCAAACCAAAGGGCATTACCACAAACTGATAATGTCCACTAGGGGTAGAGAATGCTGTTTTGGCTTTTGACTCTTCAGCTAGTCTGATTTGCCAGTAGCCAGCTGTCAAATCAAATGTGCTCAGAAACTTGGCAGAAGCCAATTTATCAATGAGCTCATCTGCTCTTGGAATGGGATGAGCATCTGTCCTAGTGACAGCATTGAGACCTCTGTAGTCCACACAAAACCTCATTTCTCTCTTCCCATCTTTGGTATGAGGTTTTGGCACAAGGACCACTGGGCTAGCCCATGGGCTCTCTGATGGCTCAATCACTCCAAGCTCCAACATCTTTTGCACCTCAGCCTTTATACAATCCCTGACATGGTCAGGTTGCCTGTAGATCGTATTCTTCACAGGCAGATTGTCACCAGTGTCCACCTCATGGGTGCACCAGTTAGTCTGACTGGGTGTGAGTGAAAACAAATGTCTGTGGGCCTGCAACACCTGTCTGCAGTCCACCTGTTGCTGCTCAGTGAGGCTGCCTGCCAAGGCTACTCCATCAACTGAACCATCATCAGGGTTCTGGGAAAGCAGGTCTGGGAGAGGGTCACTCTCTTCCTCCTGTTCCCCATCTGTGGCCATGAGGAGACTTGTGTCCTCCCTCTCAACAAATGCTTTCAAACGGTTTACATGGAGCACCCTGTGGGGGCTCCTAGGGGTACCAAAGTCAACCAAGTAGGTGACTTCTCCCTTCTTTTCAATGATAGGGTAGGGTCCAGTCCATTGGTCCTGGAGAGCTGCTGGCCCCACTGGGTACAACACCCACACCTTCTGCCCTGGCTGGTACTCAACCAGAACAGCCTTTTGGTCATGCCAAGCTTTCTGTAATTCTTGACTTGCCTCAAGGTTTTTGGATGCTCTCTCCATGTATTCAGCCATCCTGGAGCGGAGACCAAGTACATAGTCCACAATGTCTAGTTTAGGCTTTTTGAGAGGTAACTCCCATCCTTCCTTCACCAAACTCAATGGACCCCTTACAGGGTGGCCAAACAAAAGTTCAAAAGGGCTGTAGCGTCTTCTGTGGGACCTCTCTGTAAGCAAAGAGCAAGCAGGGTAAAAGGATGTCCCATTTCCGCCTGAGCTTCTCTGGTAAACCTTTTATCATTCCCTTTAGGGTCTTGTTGAACCTTTCAACAAGCCCATTGCATTGTGGATGGTAGGGTGTGGTAAACTTATAGTTTACTCCACACTCTTTCCACATTGCTTTCAAGTATCCAGACATAAAGTTGGTACCTCTGTCTGAAAGAACCTCCTTTGGAAAGCCCACTCTTGAGAAAACTGCAATGAGGGCTTTTGCCACCACAGGAGCTGTGGTGGTCCTCAGGGGAATTGCCTCTGGATACCTGGTGGCATGATCCACTACCACCAGTATAAATCTGTGCCCAGATGCTGTTGGAGGATCCATGGGACCCACAATGTCTATTCCAACTCTTTCAAAGGGTACCCCCACCACAGGTAGTGGTACCAGGGGGGCCTTTGTTGTGCCACCTGACTTACCACTGGCTTGGCAAGTGACACAGGAGCGACAAAACTCCTTGACATTTTCTGACATGTGAGGCCAGTGAAAGTGTGGAACAAGCCTGTCCCAAGTCTTATTCTGGCCTAAGTGTCCTGCAAGGGGAATATCATGGGCCAAGGTAAGAAGGAAGCCCCTAAACTTCAAAGGTATAACCAACCTCCTGGTTGTGCCAGGCTTGGGGTCTCTAGCCTCTGAATAAAGGAGCCCTTCATCCCAATACACTTTATGGGTACCTTGAGCATTCCCTGCAGCCTCAGCAGCAGCTTGCTGTCTGAGGGGTTCAAGTGAAGGGCAACCTAATTGGGCCTGCCCCAGGTCTGCCCTTGAGGGTCCCCCTGTCCCCAGAAACTCAACCTGGTCAGGTTCAAGCTCCTCTGAGACAGTCTCCTCTTGGACTGCAGAATCAGTTTCCTGTGAAACTTGATCCTCAACCTGGGGCAAGTGGGAAGGCACAGCCTTAACCCTCTTGCTCCTTCTCTTGGGTTGTGTTTGGTCTATTGTTTCAAGATCCACCACTGGTTCAGGAAGGCACTTCTTAGCCTGAGACCTTGTCACTGCAAGGACATGAGCTGAAATCCCTAGCATTTCTGCATGAGCCCTGTACTCCACTTCTGACCAAACTGAGCTTTCAAGATCATTGCCTAACAGACAGTCTACTGGGAGGTCTGCACTCACAACAACTTTCTTTAGGCCATCTACCCCTCCCCAGGAGAAGTTCACAACAGCCACACTATGGGAAGTAGTGGAGTTGCTTGCATTGGTCACTAGGTAACTTTCACCTAGTACAATCTGTCCAGGGTCCACAAAGCCAGGTGTCACCATTGTGACACTGGCACAAGTGTCCCTGTAGGCCTGAGCCAGTTTCTCATTGATTAAGGGAGTCTGTCTATATTTGCCCAGGTTACTGGGGCTTACTGCAGTGGGCAAAGATAAGTCCACATCATATAGGAGAACTGCCTGTGTGGGGATTCTGACTAGGCCAGATTCCACCTCAGTACCCAGGGTCAACCCTACTAAACCCTTTGGCTGTGTACCACCACTGTTAACTGTACTAGGGGGTGCAGGTGCTTTAGGAGCTGCAGTGGTGGGGACTGGATTTTTCTTAGTGCATTCACTGCCCCAGTGTGAAACTGATTTGCAGGGATTACACCAAGGTTTCTTTGGGCCATCATTCTTCTTTTTCTTGTTTCCATTTTGGGAACCCCCCTCCTTATTACTAGTTTGGGGGCCTGAAGACTTCTGGTCTTTTTCTTTATCTTTCTGATTCCCACCCTTCTGGTCTGTTTTCTTCTGGTCACCTTGGTTCTGGTTTTTCTGCTTAATCCTTGTTCTGACCCATTTGTCTGCCTTCTTTCCCAATTCTTGGGGAGAGGTCAAATCAGAGTCAACAAGGTATTGATGCAACAGCTGGTTCTGACAGTTATTAAGGATCTGCTCTCTCATCATAAGATTGTACAATCCTGTATAGTCTGAAACTTTACTTCCCTGCAGCCAACCCTCCAGAGCCTTAGTGGCACAATCTACAAAATCAGTCCAGTCCTGAGTCTGTGCTTTTTGGGTGTCTCTGAACAACAACCTGTATTGCTCAGTGGTTAGGCCAAACCCTTCAATAAGAGCACTCTTCAGAACAGAGTAGTTTTTGGCATCCTCAGGTCTAACAGTGAGGAGCCTGTCCCTCCCTTTCTCAGAAAAGGAGTACCATAAAATTGCTGCCCACTGATCCTCAGGGACCTGCTGTACCATGCAGGCCCTCTCAAGAGCAGTCATCCATTTGTGGATATCATCCCCTTCCTTGTAGGGGGGCACAATTTTTGTCAGGTTTCTATTGTCATAGGCCCTGTCTTTTTCTTTAGGAACTTTGCTGCCACCAGTGGCATCTAAGCCACACAATTTTCTTTCTCTTGCTAAAGCAAGTTTAGCTTGAGCCAAGGCTACCTCTTCCCTTTCTATTTGGAGTTGGACAGCCCTCATCCTGGCCCTATGCTCTTTTCTCTGGGAGGAAGTCATCCCTCTTTGAGATTCTCTTGAGGCACTAGAAAGATGAGAGTCCCCTGATGGAGATCTCACCCTCCTGTTGCCTGGGAGAATTTGGTTATGAGATCTGGAGTGGTGCTGGCCCTCTCCATTCTCATGTAGGTCCAAGTTGGCCTGGTTAAGCCTGGCAACCTGTACCTGGTTTCCCCCCTGATCCTGATCTTCAGGCTCTTCTAAATCAGAGTCTTCCTCTTCCTCCTCCTCCACTACTTCATCTTCAGGAAGATCCTCATTCTCAGGGGAGTGTATCCCTTCACCTGTTTCTAAGGGAGCCTGACTCACCTTATCTAAGTCATCCTTTTCTAGGATAGCTATTAGGGAAGGAATGGTAGGGCCTCGTGCACAGCCAGGGGGCTAAAAAGGGGCAAAGGCACTCAGGTCTTTGTGGCTAAGGTTGTCATATCTGGATGTTGTCCCTATAGGATCAACCATTACAGGAGCAGAGCCTGAGGCTCTACCTGTATCAGACATGACTGCTAGTGAGGTGTAAGTGATGCACTTACCTACACTAAGTGGTTTCCTACTGTACCTTGCTAGTGAGTTGTAGTCAGGGTGTGCTAATCCCTTTAATCTACAACTACTAAGTTCAGTAGAACTTAATATGCTAAGCTTTTGATTTATATGTACCTAGAGGTACTTGATGTGATCTTTCAATTTGATAAAGATTGCAATGGTAAAACAAACAGCAAGCTCAAATCCGCACCGCTGCACACCAATGTGAGAAGTTGGCCTGATATGTAGTGTTTCCAATTCTGGAACCACTGGGTATCAGTCCAAACAAACCCCAAAGATGTCAGGTTGTAAGTCAACCTTGTTAGACAAGCTATCCTAGTGGTAGCATGGACTAAGCAGCCTTAAAGGCTTAACTTAAGAGGTCGTGTTAAGCGAGCTGTTTTACCACATACAATCCTGTAATCAAATGAAAGGACACCACACAAGTATATATTGAAAAAATATATGTATTTATTTCTAAATTACTCCCCAGTACTCTTTATGAGGAAAGGGGCACAAGTGTTAAATCAAAAGCACAGTAAAACATATAAAGTTGCACAATTATGGATGAGGGCGGGTGGCCACTCAGACCATATACTAAAAAAGTGGTATAAGTAACATTTATCGAACAGTGGTTAGGCCTAGGGCCTAGAGATTTGCTGGGAGCAGTCAGGACTAGCAATGATGAAGTCGGGAGTAGCCCACAGGAGACGGGTGCAGCACGGAAAGTGCGGCGCGCACCAATGCAATGTCAATGGTGCGTAAAAGTTAGTTAAAGTGAATTAAAAGATACTTCCGCTGAACCTAGAAACACAAAACTTTAGACACAGACCCTTGAGGTGTGTACCAGTGTGGGAACACCGGCGTTGCAATGTTACCTCACCCACAGGCCGTGGGTGCACAGGGTCGAAGTGGCGTCGGGTTCTGGCACGCAGGTTCTTGGTGCTTGAAGCTGTTGCAGCTGCAGGCGATGTGAAGCAGAAGTGTCCGGTGAGATCCAAGGGTGGATCGAAGTAGAAAAGTACCTGAAAGCAGAGGGGACAGAGTCTGGGTCACTCAGCAGTGACCAGGGTGGAACCAGGACGGAACCAGGCAATGTTGGGCGCAATCAGGCGGTTGTCGATAGGCTTCTCTCTGCTGTCACGTGGGCTCTGGGGCATCTGCGACGTCCAGGAGCAGGTCACGGTCTGTCCCACGTAGGCTCTCGCCGTCAGCACCGTCGGCTTCAAGATTGCAGCAAACAGCACTTGGCAAAAGCAATCCACGCGGAACCGGGAGATTGCTTATCACTCAAACCAGGAGGGTCAGAGTGGGGGCTCCTTTTCACAGGAGCTGGTGCAGATCTGGAGCAACCAGAAAAGCGAGTCGTATTTAAAGTTTCGTCGGCACAGGGGCCACAAGCCAGCTGGCAAGTGACCGGGCCAACGCGTCGAGCCCACACAAGCAGAAGGGCCCCACGCAGCACTCGTCGAGTGTGGAGGGGTGAGCTTTGGTGCAAGTGGAGCTCGGGGCTAGGGCTTCTCAAACCCCGGTGCACAGCTTCGAGGATCACTCGTGGGCTGCACGGTCAGCGTCTCGTGGCCTTTTCAAGATGGCGTGCCCCACGCTTCCGGTCGCCTCCACGGGTCTCAGCTCTACAGGGACTGTGGATCGGGCAGGTAGAAGGCAGGCAAGCTTGATCTCGTCGATCTCTGTCGCTCGAGTTCCGGCGGGAACTGCAACAAAGCAAGGGTCGAGGGCTGGATGGTGCCTGTTTGCACAGGGTGGTCACTCCTTGACCACAAGGGAGATTCTTCAGTCTTCTGCGTTGAGTAGAAAGTCGAAGGGTCCAGAATTCGTTTCTTATGTTTCTTCAGGATGATCTGAGTTGCATTGGGACTGCTCCCCCTCTTATTCGAATCTGGGGGGTTGGACATCCTGCTAGGTCCCCTCCTATGGGTGGGACCCAGGAAGGGGGTGGTTACACCCCTCTCCTTTGATCCTGGCCGCGCTGGGACAGGGGCTGGGAGGCCCCAGAACCGGTTTGGCCGGATTATGCAAGGGGCAGCCTTGTGCTCCCCAGGCAGTGTCTGGTTTCTTTGAAACCTCCCTACTCCAATCCACTATCTCCTGTCTGGGGTGGTTTGACACCGCCCTGTGACAGGAAACTCTTTGTCCAGGCCTCCTCTGCCGAGTTTCGGTCAGCAGCAGGAGGCCAGACCCGTGTCTGTGGCAGGGGCATCCATTTTGTGGATCTGAGGCTCATTTTAAATCAACCGCGTTTCAGTAAAGTAACATGTCTTCTCCCTCTAGAAGGGTGGAATGCTACCCCCGTCGCCAGAACTGGCGAGGGGGTAGTATTCCAATTCGTATGACACCTTACACGACATGTTTTGATAAAGCCAAACCAAAGTTGCTATATAACCGCGAGGATTATAAGGCGCTTAAGAGTATATGGTATGGCATTATCCCGGATCAGCTTAGGGAGTTGTTCCCGACAGCTGCAGACAGGCTCAGCTCATGCCAGAGCTCCATCTCACATAAAACCACGCACTCTGCCTCCAGGATTGATGAGGCCTTCCATAGGAGTGGCTTACAGGCTATATATGTGTCCAGATATAGGTTTAGATATAGGTATACTATATCTAAGCAAGGGGTGATTACACCCACTTGCCCCAGCTGAGTGATCAGCCAGTTGTGTCAATTTAAGAACCAGCCAGGGGTGGCAAAAGCTATGCTTCAGCCCCTGGTAGGCCTTGGTGGCACCTATGCCCTGAGCACCTATAGTGCATGGTACAGGGGCTGACAAGGAGTCCATTTCCAATTGTGGTATGTACCTATAGCACATGTATTATAAATTTAGAGAGAGAACAGCAGGCTGGGGGTCTGATTAGCAGGCCCACAGCCTCAGTAAGTCGAAAACCAGTGAAGCAAAAAGCAAAAACTGGGGTGACCATAGGATAGCAGACCCTACTCTCCTACACAACCCCCCCCCCCAAACGCAGGGACATTAAACTTAACCTTGACCAGATAAGTCTTCATGTTCTAAGTGGAAGTACCTGGAGAGACCATCTGCATTACCATGGTCAGTCCCTGGGCGGTGCTCCACTGTAAAGTCCATCCCCTGTAGGGAAATGGACCACCTGAGCAGTTTGGGATTTTCACCCTTCATCTGATTTAGCCACAAGAGGGGCTTATGGTCTGTCTGAATTAGGAAGTGAGTACCAAACAAGTATGGCCTCAACTTCTTCAGGGCCCAAACCACAGCAAAGGCCTCCCTCTCAATAGCTGACCAACGTTTCTCCCTGGGGGTCAGCCTTCTGCTAATAAAAGCAATGGGCTGGTCTTGACCATCTTGATTAAGTTGTGAAAGCACAGCTCCCACCCCCAACTCAGAAGCATCTGTCTGTACAATGAACTGTTTGGAGTAGTCAGGACTCTTCAGGATAGGTGCAGAGCACATGGCCTTCTTCAGGTCATCAAATGCCTTTTGACAGCTAACTGTCCACTGAACCTTTTTGGGCATCTTCTTGGATGTCAAATCATTCAATGGTGTCACAATGGACCCATAGTTCTTTACAAATTTTCTGTAATACCCAGTCAGGCCCAAGAAGGCTCTGACTTGTGTCTGGGTAGTTGGAGGAGCCCAGTCCTGTATGGTCTGGATCTTGCTCTCCAGTGGTTGAACTTGACCCCCACCTACTAGGTGGCCCAAGTACACAACCATGCTCTGCCCTATCTGGCACTTAGTAGCCTTGATAGTCAGGCCTGCCTTTTGCAGGGCCTCCAGAACCTTCTTCAGGTGGATCAGGTGATCCTCCCAGGTGGAGCTAAAGACAGCAATATCATCTAGATATGCTGCACAAAAGTCATCCAACCCAGCAAGGACTTGATTCACCAACCTTTGGAAGGTGGCAGGTGCATTCTTCAAACCAAAGGGCATTACCACAAACTGATAATGTCCACTAGGGGTAGAGAATGCTGTTTTGGCTTTTGACTCTTCAGCTAGTCTGATTTGCCAGTAGCCAGCTGTCAAATCAAATGTGCTCAGAAACTTGGCAGAAGCCAATTTATCAATGAGCTCATCTGCTCTTGGAATGGGATGAGCATCTGTCCTAGTGACAGCATTGAGACCTCTGTAGTCCACACAAAACCTCATTTCTCTCTTCCCATCTTTGGTATGAGGTTTTGGCACAAGGACCACTGGGCTAGCCCATGGGCTCTCTGATGGCTCAATCACTCCAAGCTCCAACATCTTTTGCACCTCAGCCTTTATACAATCCCTGACATGGTCAGGTTGCCTGTAGATCGTATTCTTCACAGGCAGATTGTCACCAGTGTCCACCTCATGGGTGCACTAGTTAGTCTGACTGGGTGTGAGTGAAAACAAATGTCTGTGGGCCTGCAACACCTGTCTGCAGTCCACCTGTTGCTGCTCAGTGAGGCTGCCTGCCAAGGCTACTCCATCAACTGAACCATCATCAGGGTTCTGGGAAAGCAGGTCTGGGAGAGGGTCACTCTCTTCCTCCTGTTCCCCATCTGTGGCCATGAGGAGACTCGTGTCCTCCCTCTCAACAAATGCTTTCAAACGGTTTACATGGAGCACCCTGTGGGGGCTCCTAGGGGTACCAAAGTCAACCAAGTAGGTGACTTCTCCCTTCTTTTCAATGATAGGGTAGGGTCCAGTCCATTGGTCCTGGAGAGCTGCTGGCCCCACTGGGTACAACACCCACACCTTCTGCCCTGGCTGGTACTCAACCAGAACAGCCTTTTGGTCATGCCAAGCTTTCTGTAATTCTTGACTTGCCTCAAGGTTTTTGGATGCTCTCTCCATGTATTCAGCCATCCTGGAGCGGAGACCAAGTACATAGTCCACAATGTCTAGTTTAGGCTTTTTGAGAGGTAACTCCCATCCTTCCTTCACCAAACTCAATGGACCCCTTACAGGGTGGCCAAACAAAAGTTCAAAAGGGCTGTAGCGTCTTCTGTGGGACCTCTCTGTAAGCAAAGAGCAAGCAGGGTAAAAGGATGTCCCATTTCCGCCTGAGCTTCTCTGGTAAACCTTTTATCATTCCCTTTAGGGTCTTGTTGAACCTTTCAACAAGCCCATTGCATTGTGGATGGTAGGGTGTGGTAAACTTATAGTTTACTCCACACTCTTTCCACATTGCTTTCAAGTATCCAGACATAAAGTTGGTACCTCTGTCTGAAAGAACCTCCTTTGGAAAGCCCACTCTTGAGAAAACTGCAATGAGGGCTTTTGCCACCACAGGAGCTGTGGTGGTCCTCAGGGGAATTGCCTCTGGATACCTGGTGGCATGATCCACTACCACCAGTATAAATCTGTGCCCAGATGCTGTTGGAGGATCCATGGGACCCACAATGTCTATTCCAACTCTTTCAAAGGGTACCCCCACCACAGGTAGTGGTACCAGGGGGGCCTTTGTTGTGCCACCTGACTTACCACTGGCTTGGCAAGTGACACAGGAGCGACAAAACTCCTTGACATTTTCTGACATGTGAGGCCAGTGAAAGTGTGGAACAAGCCTGTCCCAAGTCTTATTCTGGCCTAAGTGTCCTGCAAGGGGAATATCATGGGCCAAGGTAAGAAGGAAGCCCCTAAACTTCAAAGGTATAACCAACCTCCTGGTTGTGCCAGGCTTGGGGTCTCTAGCCTCTGAATAAAGGAGCCCTTCATCCCAATACACTTTATGGGTACCTTGAGCATTCCCTGCAGCCTCAGCAGCAGCTTGCTGTCTGAGGGGTTCAAGTGAAGGGCAACCTAATTGGGCCTGCCCCAGGTCTGCCCTTGAGGGTCCCCCTGTCCCCAGAAACTCAACCTGGTCAGGTTCAAGCTCCTCTGAGACAGTCTCCTCTTGGACTGCAGAATCAGTTTCCTGTGAAACTTGATCCTCAACCTGGGGCAAGTGGGAAGGCACAGCCTTAACCCTCTTGCTCCTTCTCTTGGGTTGTGTTTGGTCTATTGTTTCAAGATCCACCACTGGTTCAGGAAGGCACTTCTTAGCCTGAGACCTTGTCACTGCAAGGACATGAGCTGAAATCCCTAGCATTTCTGCATGAGTCCTGTACTCCACTTCTGACCAAACTGAGCTTTCAAGATCATTGCCTAACAGACAGTCTACTGGGAGGTCTGCACTCACAACAACTTTCTTTAGGCCATCTACCCCTCCCCAGGAGAAGTTCACAACAGCCACACTATGGGAAGCAGTGGAGTTGCTTGCATTGGTCACTAGGTAACTTTCACCTAGTACAATCTGTCCAGGGTCCACAAAGCCAGGTGTCACCATTGTGACACTGGCACAAGTGTCCCTGTAGGCCTGAGCCAGTTTCTCATTGATTAAGGGAGTCTGTCTATATTTGCCCAGGTTACTGGGTCTTACTGCAGTGGGCAAAGATAAGTCCACATCATATAGGAGAACTGCCTGTGTGGGGATTCTGACTAGGCCAGATTCCACCTCAGTACCCAGGGTCAACCCTACTAAACCCTTTGGCTGTGTACCACCACTGTTAACTGTACTAGGGGGTGCAGGTGCTTTAGGAGCTGCAGTAATGGGGAGTGGATTTTTCTTAGTGCATTCACTGCCCCAGTGTGAAACTGATTTGCAGGTATTACACCAAGGTTTCTTTGGGCCATCATTCTTCTTTTTCTTGTTTCCATTTTGGGAACCCCCCTCCTTATTGCTAGTTTGGGGGCCTGAAGACTTCTGGTCTTTTTCTTTATCTTTCTGATTCCCACCCTTCTGGTCTGTTTTCTTCTGGTCACCTTGGTTCTGTTTTTTCTGCTTAATCCTTGTTCTGACCCATTTGTCTGCCTTCTTTCCCAATTCTTGGGGAGAGGTCAAATCAGAGTCAACAAGGTATTGATGCAACAGCTGGTTCTGACAGTTATTAAGGATCTGCTCTCTCATCATAAGATTGTACAATCCTGTATAGTCTGAAACTTTACTTCCCTGCAGCCAACCCTCCAGAGCCTTAGTGGCACAATCTACAAAATCAGTCCAGTCCTGAGTCTGTGCTTTTTGGGTGTCTCTGAACAACAACCTGTATTGCTCAGTGGTTAGGCCAAACCCTTCAATAAGAGCACTCTTCAGAACAGAGTAGTTTTTGGCATCCTCAGGTCTAACAGTGAGGAGCCTGTCCCTCCCTTTCTCAGAAAAGGAGTACCATAAAATTGCTGCCCACTGATCCTCAGGGACCTGCTGTACCATGCAGGCCCTCTCAAGAGCAGTCATCCATTTGTGGATATCATCCCCTTCCTTGTAGGGGGGCACAATTTTTGTCAGGTTTCTATTGTCATAGGCCCTGTCTTTTTCTTTAGGAACTTTGCTGCCACCAGTGGCATCTAAGCCACACAATTTTCTTTCTCTTGCTAAAGCAAGTTTAGCTTGAGCCAAGGCTACCTCTTCCCTTTCTATTTGGAGTTGGACAGCCCTCATCCTGGCCCTATGCTCTTTTCTCTGGGAGGAAGTCATCCCTCTTTGAGATTCTCTTGAGGCACTAGAAAGATGAGAGTCCCCTGATGGAGATCTCACCCTCCTGTTGCCTGGGAGAATTTGGTTATGAGATCTGGAGTGGTGCTGGCCCTCTCCATTCTCATGTAGGTCCAAGTTGGCCTGGTTAAGCCTGGCAACCTGTACCTGGTTTCCCCCCTGATCCTGATCTTCAGGCTCTTCTAAATCAGAGTCTTCCTCTTCCTCCTCCTCCACTACTTCATCTTCAGGAAGATCCTCATTCTCAGGGGAGTGTATCCCTTCACCTGTTTCTAAGGGAGCCTGACTCACCTTATCTAAGTCATCCTTTTCTAGGATAGCTATTAGGGAAGGAATGGTAGGGCCTCTGCCCCTTTTTAGCCCCCTGGCTGTGCACAAGGCACTCAGGTCTTTGTGGCTAAGGTTGTCATATCTGGATGTTGTCCCTATAGGATCAACCATTACAGGAGCAGAGCCTGAGGCTCTACCTGTATCAGACATGACTGCTAGTGAGGTGTAAGTGATGCACTTACCTACACTAAGTGGTTTCCTACTGTACCTTGCTAGTGAGTTGTAGTCAGGGTGTGCTAATCCCTTTAATCTACAACTACTAAGTTCAGTAGAACTTAATATGCTAAGCTTTTGATTTATATGTACCTAGAGGTACTTGATGTGATCTTTCAATTTGATAAAGATTGCAATGGTAAAACAAACAGCAAGCTCAAATCCGCACCGCTGCACACCAATGTGAGAAGTTGGCCTGATATGTAGTGTTTCCAATTCTGGAACCACTGGGTATCAGTCCAAACAAACCCCAAAGATGTCAGGTTGTAAGTCAACCTTGTTAGACAAGCTATCCTAGTGGTAGCATGGACTAAGCAGCCTTAAAGGCTTAACTTAAGAGGTCGTGTTAAGCGAGCTGTTTTACCACATACAATCCTGTAATCAAATGAAAGGACACCACACAAGTATATATTGAAAAAATATATGTATTTATTTCTAAATTACTCCCCAGTACTCTTTATGAGGAAAGGGGCACAAGTGTTAAATCAAAAGCACAGTAAAACATATAAAGTTGCACAATTATGGATGAGGGCGGGTGGCCACTCAGACCATATACTAAAAAAGTGGTATAAGTAACACTTATCGAACAGTGGTTAGGCCTAGGGCCTAGAGATTCGCTGGGAGCAGTCAGGACTAGCAATGATGAAGTCGGGAGTCGCCCACAGGAGACGGGTGCAGCACGGAAAGTGCGGCGCGCACCAATGCAATGTCAATGGTGCGTAAAAGTTAGTTAAAGTGAATTAAAAGATACTTCCGCTGAACCTAGAAACACAAAACTTTAGACACAGACCCTTGAGGTGTGTACCAGTGTGGGAACACCGGCGTTGCAATGTTACCTCACCCACAGGCCGTGGGTGCACAGGGTCGAAGTGGCGTCGGGTTCTGGCACGCAGGTTCTTGGTGCTTGAAGCTGTTGCAGCTGCAGGCGATGTGAAGCAGAAGTGTCCGGTGCGATCCAAGGGTGGATCGAAGTAGAAAAGTACCTGAAAGCAGAGGGGACAGAGTCTGGGTCACTCAGCAGTGACCAGGGTGGAACCAGGACGGAACCAGGCAATGTTGGGCGCAATCAGGCGGTTGTCGATAGGCTTCTCTCTGCTGTCACGTGGGCTCTGGGGCATCTGCGACGTCCAGGAGCAGGTCACGGTCTGTCCCACGTAGGCTCTCGCCGTCAGCACCGTCGGCTTCAAGATTGCAGCAAACAGCACTTGGCAAAAGCAATCCACGCGGAACCGGGAGATTGCTTATCACTCAAACCAGGAGGGTCAGAGTGGGGGCTCCTTTCACAGGAGCTGGTGCAGATCTGGAGCAACCAGAAAAGCGAGTCGTATTTAAAGTTTCGTCGGCACAGGGGCCACAAGCCAGCTGGCAAGTGACCGGGCCAACGCGTCGAGCCCACACAAGCAGAAGGGCCCCACGCAGCACTCGTCGAGTGTGGAGGGGTGAGCTTTGGTGCAAGTGGAGCTCGGGGCTAGGGCTTCTCAAACCCCGGTGCATAGCTTCGAGGATCACTCGTGGGCTGCACGGTCAGCGTCTCGTGGCCTTTTCAAGATGGCGTGCCCCACGCTTCCGGTCGCCTCCACGGGTCTCAGCTCTACAGGGACTGTGGATCGGGCAGGTAGAAGGCAGGCAAGCTTGATCTCGTCGATCTCTGTCGCTCGAGTTCCGGCGGGAACTGCAACAAAGCAAGGGTCGAGGGCTGGATGGTGCCTGTTTGCACAGGGTGGTCACTCCTTGACCACAAGGGAGATTCTTCAGTCTTCTGCGTTGAGTAGAAAGTCGAAGGGTCCAGAATTCGTTTCTTATGTTTCTTCAGGATGATCTGAGTTGCATTGGGACTGCTCCCCCTCTTATTCGAATCTGGGGGGTTGGACATCCTGCTAGGTCCCCTCCTATGGGTGGGACCCAGGAAGGGGGTGGTTACACCCCTCTCCTTTGATCCTGGCCGCGCTGGGACAGGGGCTGGGAGGCCCCAGAACCGGTTTGGCCGGATTATGCAAGGGGCAGCCTTGTGCGCCCCAGGCAGTGTCTGGTTTCTTTGAAACCTCCCTACTCCAATCCACTATCTCCTGTCTGGGGTGGTTTGACACCGCCCTGTGACAGGAAACTCTTTGTCCAGGCCTCCTCTGCCGAGTTTCGGTCAGCAGCAGGAGGCCAGACCCGTGTCTGTGGCAGGGGCATCCATTTTGTGGATCTGAGGCTCATTTTAAATCAACCGCGTTTCAGTAAAGTAACATGTCTTCTCCCTCTAGAAGGGTGGAATGCTACCCCCGTCGCCAGAACTGGCGAGGGGGTAGTATTCCAATTCGTATGACACCTTACACGACATGTTTTGATAAAGCCAAACCAAAGTTGCTATATAACCGCGAGGATTATAAGGCGCTTAAGAGTATATGGTATGGCATTATCCCGGATCAGCTTAGGGAGTTGTTCCCGACAGCTGCAGACAGGCTCAGCTCATGCCAGAGCTCCATCTCACATAAAACCACGCACTCTGCCTCCAGGATTGATGAGGCCTTCCATAGGAGTGGCTTACAGGCTATATATGTGTCCAGATATAGGTTTAGATATAGGTATACTATATCTAAGCAAGGGGTGATTACACCCACTTGCCCCAGCTGAGTGATCAGCCAGTTGTGTCAATTTAAGAACCAGCCAGGGGTGGCAAAAGCTATGCTTCAGCCCCTGGTAGGCCTTGGTGGCACCTATGCCCTGAGCACCTATAGTGCATGGTACAGGGGCTGACAAGGAGTCCATTTCCAATTGTGGTATGTACCTATAGCACATGTATTATAAATTTAGAGAGAGAACAGCAGGCTGGGGGTCTGATTAGCAGGCCCACAGCCTCAGTAAGTCGAAAACCAGTGAAGCAAAAAGCAAAAACTGGGGTGACCATAGGATAGCAGACCCTACTCTCCTACACAACCCCCCCCCCCCCAAACGCAGGGACATTAAACTTAACCTTGACCAGATAAGTCTTCATGTTCTAAGTGGAAGTACCTGGAAAGACCATCTGCATTACCATGGTCAGTCCCTGGGCGGTGCTCCACTGTAAAGTCCATCCCCTGTAGGGAAATGGACCACCTGAGCAGTTTGGGATTTTCACCCTTCATCTGATTTAGCCACAAGAGGGGCTTATGGTCTGTCTGAATTAGGAAGTGAGTACCAAACAAGTATGGCCTCAACTTCTTCAGGGCCCAAACCACAGCAAAGGCCTCCCTCTCAATAGCTGACCAACGTTTCTCCCTGGGGGTCAGCCTTCTGCTAATAAAAGCAATGGGCTGGTCTTGACCATCTTGATTAAGTTGTGAAAGCACAGCTCCCACCCCCAACTCAGAAGCATCTGTCTGTACAATGAACTGTTTGGAGTAGTCAGGACTCTTCAGGATAGGTGCAGAGCACATGGCCTTCTTCAGGTCATCAAATGCCTTTTGACAGCTAACTGTCCACTGAACCTTTTTGGGCATCTTCTTGGATGTCAAATCATTCAATGGTGTCACAATGGACCCATAGTTCTTTACAAATTTTCTGTAATACCCAGTCAGGCCCAAGAAGGCTCTGACTTGTGTCTGGGTAGTTGGAGGAGCCCAGTCCTGTATGGTCTGGATCTTGCTCTCCAGTGGTTGAACTTGACCCCCACCTACTAGGTGGCCCAAGTACACAACCATGCTCTGCCCTATCTGGCACTTAGTAGCCTTGATAGTCAGGCCTGCCTTTTGCAGGGCCTCCAGAACCTTCTTCAGGTGGATCAGGTGATCCTCCCAGGTGGAGCTAAAGACAGCAATATCATCTAGATATGCTGCACAAAAGTCATCCAACCCAGCAAGGACTTGATTCACCAACCTTTGGAAGGTGGCAGGTGCATTCTTCAAACCAAAGGGCATTACCACAAACTGATAATGTCCACTAGGGGTAGAGAATGCTGTTTTGGCTTTTGACTCTTCAGCTAGTCTGATTTGCCAGTAGCCAGCTGTCAAATCAAATGTGCTCAGAAACTTGGCAGAAGCCAATTTATCAATGAGCTCATCTGCTCTTGGAATGGGATGAGCATCTGTCCTAGTGACAGCATTGAGACCTCTGTAGTCCACACAAAACCTCATTTCTCTCTTCCCATCTTTGGTATGAGGTTTTGGCACAAGGGCCACTGGGCTAGCCCATGGGCTATCTGATGGCTCAATCACTCCAAGCTCCAACATCTTTTGCACCTCAGCCTTTATACAATCCCTGACATGGTCAGGTTGCCTGTAGATCGTATTCTTCACAGGCAGATTGTCACCAGTGTCCACCTCATGGGTTTACCAGTTAGTCTGACTGGGTGTGAGTGAAAACAAATGTCTGTGGGCCTGCAACACCTGTCTGCAGTCCACCTGTTGCTGCTCAGTGAGGCTGCCTGCCAAGGCTACTCCATCAACTGAACCATCATCAGGGTTCTGGGAAAGCAGGTCTGGGAGAGGGTCACTCTCTTCCTCCTGTTCCCCATCTGTGGCCATGAGGAGACTCGTGTCCTCCCTCTCAACAAATGCTTTCAAACGGTTTACATGGAGCACCCTGTGGGGGCTCCTAGGGGTACCAAAGTCAACCAAGTAGGTGACTTCTCCCTTCTTTTCAATGATAGGGTAGGGTCCAGTCCATTGGTCCTGGAGAGCTGCTGGCCCCACTGGGTACAACACCCACACCTTCTGCCCTGGCTGGTACTCAACCAGAACAGCCTTTTGGTCATGCCAAGCTTTCTGTAATTCTTGACTTGCCTCAAGGTTTTTGGATGCTCTCTCCATGTATTCAGCCATCCTGGAGCGGAGACCAAGTACATAGTCCACAATGTCTAGTTTAGGCTTTTTGAGAGGTAACTCCCATCCTTCCTTCACCAAACTCAATGGACCCCTTACAGGGTGGCCAAACAAAAGTTCAAAAGGGCTGTAGCGTCTTCTGTGGGACCTCTCTGTAAGCAAAGAGCAAGCAGGGTAAAAGGATGTCCCATTTCCGCCTGAGCTTCTCTGGTAAACCTTTTATCATTCCCTTTAGGGTCTTGTTGAACCTTTCAACAAGCCCATTGCATTGTGGATGGTAGGGTGTGGTAAACTTATAGTTTACTCCACACTTTTTCCACATTGCTTTCAAGTATCCAGACATAAAGTTGGTACCTCTGTCTGAAAGAACCTCCTTTGGAAAGCCCACTCTTGAGAAAACTGCAATGAGGGCTTTTGCCACCACAGGAGCTGTGGTGGTCCTCAGGGGAATTGCCTCTGGATACCTGGTGGCATGATCCACTACCACCAGTATAAATCTGTGCCCAGATGCTGTTGGAGGATCCATGGGACCCACAATGTCTATTCCAACTCTTTCAAAGGGTACCCCCACCACAGGTAGTGGTACCAGGGGGGCCTTTGTTGTGCCACCTGACTTACCACTGGCTTGGCAAGTGACACAGGAGCGACAAAACTCCTTGACATTTTCTGACATGTGAGGCCAGTGAAAGTGTGGAACAAGCCTGTCCCAAGTCTTATTCTGGCCTAAGTGTCCTGCAAGGGGAATATCATGGGCCAAGGTAAGAAGGAAGCCCCTAAACTTCAAAGGTATAACCAACCTCCTGGTTGTGCCAGGCTTGGGGTCTCTAGCCTCTGAATAAAGGAGCCCTTCATCCCAATACACTTTATGGGTACCTTGAGCATTCCCTGCAGCCTCAGCAGCAGCTTGCTGTCTGAGGGGTTCAAGTGAAGGGCAACCTAATTGGGCCTGCCCCAGGTCTGCCCTTGAGGGTCCCCCTGTCCCCAGAAACTCAACCTGGTCAGGTTCAAGCTCCTCTGAGACAGTCTCCTCTTGGACTGCAGAATCAGTTTCCTGTGAAACTTGATCCTCAACCTGGGGCAAGTGGAAAGGCACAGCCTTAACCCTCTTGCTCCTTCTCTTGGGTTGTGTTTGGTCTATTGTTTCAAGATCCACCACTGGTTCAGGAAGGCACTTCTTAGCCTGAGACCTTGTCACTGCAAGGACATGAGCTGAAATCCCTAGCATTTCTGCATGAGCCCTGTACTCCACTTCTGACCAAACTGAGCTTTCAAGATCATTGCCTAACAGACAGTCTACTGGGAGGTCTGCACTCACAACAACTTTCTTTAGGCCATCTACCCCTCCCCAGGAGAAGTTCACAACAGCCACACTATGGGAAGTAGTGGAGTTGCTTGCATTGGTCACTAGGTAACTTTCACCTAGTACAATCTGTCCAGGGTCCACAAAGACAGGTGTCACCATTGTGACACTGGCACAAGTGTCCCTGTAGGCCTGAGCCAGTTTCTCATTGATTAAGGGAGTCTGTCTATATTTGCCCAGGTTACTGGGGCTTACTGCAGTGGGCAAAGATAAGTCCACATCATATAGGAGAACTGCCTGTGTGGGGATTCTGACTAGGCCAGATTCCACCTCAGTACCCAGGGTCAACCCTACTAAACCCTTTGGCTGTGTACCACCACTGTTAACTGTACTAGGGGGTGCAGGTGATTTAGGAGCTGCAGTGGTGGGGACTGGATTTTTCTTAGTGCATTCACTGCCCCAGTGTGAAACTGATTTGCAGGTATTACACCAAGGTTTCTTTGGGCCATCATTCTTCTTTTTCTTGTTTCCATTTTGGGAACCCCCCTCCTTATTGCTAGTTTGGGGGCCTGAAGACTTCTGGTCTTTTTCTTTATCTTTCTGATTCCCACCCTTCTGGTCTGTTTTCTTCTGGTCACCTTGGTTCTGTTTTTTCTGCTTAATCCTTGTTCTGACCCATTTGTCTGCCTTCTTTCCCAATTCTTGGGGAGAGGTCAAATCAGAGTCAACAAGGTATTGATGCAACAGCTGGTTCTGACAGTTATTAAGGATCTGCTCTCTCATCATAAGATTGTACAATCCTGTATAGTCTGAAACTTTACTTCCCTGCAGCCAACCCTCCAGAGCCTTAGTGGCACAATCTACAAAATCAGTCCAGTCCTGAGTCTGTGCTTTTTGGGTGTCTCTGAACAACAACCTGTATTGCTCAGTGGTTAGGCCAAACCCTTCAATAAGAGCACTCTTCAGAACAGAGTAGTTTTTGGCATCCTCAGGTCTAACAGTGAGGAGCCTGTCCCTCCCTTTCTCAGAAAAGGAGTACCATAAAATTGCTGCCCACTGATCCTCAGGGACCTGCTGTACCATGCAGGCCCTCTCAAGAGCAGTCATCCATTTGTGGATATCATCCCCTTCCTTGTAGGGGGGCACCATTTTTGTCAGGTTTCTATTGTCATAGGCCCTGTCTTTTTCTTTAGGAACTTTGCTGCCACCAGTGGCATCTAAGCCACACAATTTTCTTTCTCTTGCTAAAGCAAGTTTAGCTTGAGCCAAGGCTACCTCTTCCCTTTCTATTTGGAGTTGGACAGCCCTCATCCTGGCCCTATGCTCTTTTCTCTGGGAGGAAGTCATCCCTCTTTGAGATTCTCTTGAGGCACTAGAAAGATGAGAGTCCCCTGATGGAGATCTCACCCTCCTGTTGCCTGGGAGAATTTGGTTATGAGATCTGGAGTGGTGCTGGCCCTCTCCATTCTCATGTAGGTCCAAGTTGGCCTGGTTAAGCCTGGCAACCTGTACCTGGTTTCTCCCCTGATCCTGATCTTCAGGCTCTTCTAAATCAGAGTCTTCCTCTTCCTCCTCCTCCACTACTTCATCTTCAGGAAGATCCTCTTTCTCAGGGGAGTGTATCCCTTCACCTGTTTCTAAGGGAGCCTGACTCACCTTATCTAAGTCATCCTTTTCTAGGATAGCTATTAGGGAAGGAATGGTAGGGCCTCTGCCCCTTTTTAGCCCCCTGGCTGTGCACAAGGCACTCAGGTCTTTGTGGCTAAGGTTGTCATATCTGGATGTTGTCCCTATAGGATCAACCATTACAGGAGCAGAGCCTGAGGCTCTACCTGTATCAGACATGACTGCTAGTGAGGTGTAAGTGATGCACTTACCTACACTAAGTGGTTTCCTACTGTACCTTGCTAGTGAGTTGTAGTCAGGGTGTGCTAATCCCTTTAATCTACAACTACTAAGTTCAGTAGAACTTAATATGCTAAGCTTTTGATTTATATGTACCTAGAGGTACTTGATGTGATCTTTCAATTTGATAAAGATTGCAATGGTAAAACAAACAGCAAGCTCAAATCCGCACCGCTGCACACCAATGTGAGAAGTTGGCCTGATATGTAGTGTTTCCAATTCTGGAACCACTGGGTATCAGTCCAAACAAACCCCAAAGATGTCAGGTTGTAAGTCAACCTTGTTAGACAAGCTATCCTAGTGGTAGCATGGACTAAGCAGCCTTAAAGGCTTAACTTAAGAGGTCGTGTTAAGCGAGCTGTTTTACCACATACAATTCTGTAATCAAATGAAAGGACACCACACAAGTATATATTGTAAAAATATATGTATTTATTTCTAAATTACTCCCCAGTACTCTTTATGAGGAAAGGGGCACAAGCGTTAAATCAAAAGCACAGTAAAACATATAAAGTTGCACAATTATGGATGAGGGCGGGTGGCCACTCAGACCATATACTAAAAAAGTGGTATAAGTAACACTTATCGAACAGTGGTTAGGCCTAGGGCCTAGAGATTCGCTGGGAGCAGTCAGGACTAGCAATGATGAAGTCGGGAGTAGCCCACAGGAGACGGGTGCAGCACGGAAAGTGCGGCGCGCACCAATGCAATGTCAATGGTGCTTAAAAGTTAGTTAAAGTGAATTAAAAGATACTTCAGCTGAACCTAGAAACACAAAACTTTAGACACAGACCCTTGAGGTGTGTACCAGTGTGGGAACACCGGCGTTGCAATGTTACCTCACCCACAGGCCGTGGGTGCACAGGGTCGAAGTGGCGTCGGGTTCTGGCACGCAGGTTCTTGGTGCTTGAAGCTGTTGCAGCTGCAGGCGATGTGAAGCAGAAGTGTCCGGTGCGATCCAAGGGTGGATCGAAGTAGAAAAGTACCTGAAAGCAGAGGGGACAGAGTCTGGGTCACTCAGCAGTGACCAGGGTGGAACCAGGACGGAACCAGGCAATGTTGGGCGCAATCAGGCGGTTGTCGATAGGCTTCTCTCTGCTGTCACGTGGGCTCTGGGGCATCTGCGATGTCCAGGAGCAGGTCACGGTCTGTCCCACGTAGGCTCTCGCCGTCAGCACCGTCGGCTTCAAGATTGCAGCAAACAGCACTTGGCAAAAGCAATCCACGCGGAACCGGGAGATTGCTTATCACTCAAACCAGGAGGGTCAGAGTGGGGGCTCCTTTTCACAGGAGCTGGTGCAGATCTGGAGCAACCAGAAAAGCGAGTCGTATTTAAAGTTTCGTCGGCACAGGGGCCACAAGCCAGCTGGCAAGTGACCGGGCCAACGCGTCAAGCCCACACAAGCAGAAGGGCCCCACGCAGCACTCGTCGAGTGTGGAGGGGTGAGCTTTGGTGCAAGTGGAGCTCGGGGCTAGGGCTTCTCAAACCCCGGTGCACAGCTTCGAGGATCACTCGTGGGCTGCACGGTCAGCGTCTCGTGGCCTTTTCAAGATGGCGTGCCCCACGCTTCCGGTCGCCTCCACGGGTCTCAGCTCTGTAGGGACTGTGGATCGGGCAGGTAGAAGGCAGGCAAGCTTGATCCCGTTGATCTCTGTTGCTCGAGTTCCGGCGGGAACTGCAACAAAGCAAGGGTCGAGGGCTGGATGGTGCCTGTTTGCACAGGGTGGTCACTCCTTGACCACAAGGGAGATTCTTCAGTCTTCTGCGTTGAGTAGAAAGTCGAAGGGTCCAGAATTCGTTTCTTATGTTTCTTCAGGATGATCTGAGTTGCATTGGGACTGCTCCCCCTCTTATTCGAATCTGGGGGGTTGGACATCCTGCTAGGTCCCCTCCTATGGGTGGGACCCAGGAAGGGGGTGGTTACACCCCTCTCCTTTGATCCTGGCCGCGCTGGGACAGGGGCTGGGAGGCCCCAGAACCGGTTTGGCCGGATTATGCAAGGGGCAGCCTTGTGCTCCCCAGGCAGTGTCTGGTTTCTTTGAAACCTCCCTACTCCAATCCACTATCTCCTGTCTGGGGTGGTTTGACACCGCCCTGTGACAGGAAACTCTTTGTCCAGGCCTCCTCTGCCGAGTTTCGGTCAGCAGCAGGAGGCCAGACCCGTATCTGTGGCAGGGGCATCCATTTTGTGGATCTGAGGCTCATTTTAAATCAACCGCGTTTCAGTAAAGTAACATGTCTTCTCCCTCTAGAAGGGTGGAATGCTACCCCCGTCGCCAGAACTGGCGAGGGGGTAGTATTCCAATTCGTATGACACCTTACACGACATGTTTTGATAAAGCCAAACCAAAGTTGCTATATAACCGCGAGGATTATAAGGCGCTTAAGAGTATATGGTATGGCATTATCCCGGATCAGCTTAGGGAGTTGTTCCCGACAGCTGCAGACAGGCTCAGCTCATGCCAGAGCTCCATCTCACATAAAACCACGCACTCTGCCTCCAGGATTGATGAGGCCTTCCATAGGAGTGGCTTACAGGCTATATATGTGTCCAGATATAGGTTTAGATATAGGTATACTATATCTAAGCAAGGGGTGATTACACCCACTTGCCCCAGCTGAGTGATCAGCTAGTTGTGTCAATTTAAGAACCAGCCAGGGGTGGCAAAAGATATGCTTCAGCCCCTGGTAGGCCTTGGTGGCACCTATGCCCTGAGCACCTATAGTGCATGGTACAGGGGCTGACAAGGAGTCCATTTCCAATTGTGGTATGTACCTATAGCACATGTATTATAAATTTAGAGAGAGAACAGCAGGCTGGGGGTCTGATTAGCAGGCCCACAGCCTCAGTAAGTCGAAAACCAGTGAAGCAAAAAGCAAAAACTGGGGTGACCATAGGATAGCAGACCCTACTCTCCTACAGCTGTATTATGTTGTGTTAGTCTAGGTTGTGTCGTGTTGTGCTGTGTTTTGTTATGGTATGTTTTACTTCTGAAATGATATCAGCTTGGGTTTTGTTCTTTTATGTTTTGGGATCCAGGTACGATGGGCAACGAACGGGACTCACCAGATGAGAATGTGTTCATATCTGGCTGACATATACGCTTTCAAACTCTCACTCTGTACTGGATAGTTTGAGGTGTGCTCCGGGTTTTGTTACCTTTCAGAAGGAGCAGTGGTGGGTGGGGTTTATTGAACTCTGCATTTTTTCTTTGCCTCACCAGGTGTATCGCAAAGATTGCTATATATTTTTTGTTGGTTGGTTGATAGCTTTATTTCGATATGCAGATATCATAAAAGCGTTACAAGAGTAAATAAAACAGCACATCGTAAAAAAAAAGAGAAACTGTTGCAAGTTAATATATTAGTTAAAATAGAATTAAATTTAAATAGACAGTCTTTTTAAGCGGATCAACCATGCCCATTTTAAAAAATTTTGAAACGCCACAAACTATGGGGGAGGAAGTGTCAGTAAGTAAACTCCGTAAAGCCACCATATGCTGGCGAGTTCCCAGTTGTCTACAAAGAGGTTTGAGCCAGCGTTTTCTTGGGCGGTAGTACTCAGGACACTCAAAAATAAATGTGCCACGGATTCGGGCCTAGTTTAACAGAGGGCACAATGTGGTGATACCTGTGCAGGCTTGTTCCATCTTGAGAGCAGGTCTCCTAGGAGTAAGGTACCCACTCTAAATTTGATGTAAAGTGACCGGTACGTGGGTTGCTAATAAGCTGAGCAGAGACTGTTGGACGTGGCCCTTAGGGCAGATTCACTCCTGAACTTTTTGCTTGTAATGGTGACCTGGTGATAGTGATTTTTAGCTTCTGCGCACTTTCACTGTGTCCCAGTGGAAAGTGCGTGCGCACTCTGAGTGCATGTGATGAGATAGGCCTGCCCTCCCATAGGAATGCATGGGGAATGTATGTGTCCCTGGTAGTTCCTGATGTGTGGGGTGTACAGGTTCGAATCTGATATGTGCGAACTCGTGAGAGTGAATGCTTCGCAATGGTGTGTGTTGCATGAGTGTGCAATATGTAGAAGTGCCACTTCTAGGACTTGGCATATTAGTGTAAAATATGCCTGGCGTGTGATTGGCTGGAGCTGGCTGGTGAGCCTGGCTCCAGGAAGGCTGGGTGGGTCTGCCCGGTGGTGAGTGTGAGATTAGCATGAGTGATGTGTGGGAGGAGTGCACCTGTGTCCTGAATGAGGCTGGCTTTTCCCCACACAATGCTGGCTCCGCCCCCCTGTGGTGTGACTGATGACCCTAGCCCTGCCAGTAAAAGAAAGGGGTGGTTGGGCCATCAAGGGTACTCCCAAACCAGCTGCGACTGGTTTCTCCCCCACCCTGCACCTCCAAACAAAGGAGTTAGGTGTATAAAAATGGGGCTGTATCCCCACAGAAACTGTTCTCTTCCAGGATCCTGAGGGGGCTGTTGCTGCTGTCGCTGGGCCAGAGGACCGCCACTTGGATTGTCTCCCTGCCTGGAGACCCAGTGTGCTGGCTCTGGGCCGAGCCTTGCCCCCCTACCTGCCTAAGGACTTTTGCTGGGCTTATTTGGCCTTCTAGCGCCTGGGAGTGCTTATCTCTGCCTCCAGCGCTGAGGAGTGCTTTATTTTGGTCCCGCGCTCGAGAGCGCTTTATTGGTGCCTTTAGCGCTGGTAGCGCGTTATGCCTGCTTTTTAGCGCCTGGAAGCGCTGCTTTGCCTCTAAGCGCGTGGGAGCGTTTTATGGTTGCCCAGCCGGTGCCCACCCGGCATCTGCGCTAGTGCTGAGCCCCTCAAGTGCTCATCTCGAGGTATTGTGGACTTCGCCATTCGAGCGGCTGCCCACGCCGCATTTACCCGTGGAGTCACCGCCGCAGCCCAGAGGAAGCAGCACCGCCTTTGCCCGAGCCGAGGAGAAGCCAAGGAGCAGCTGCTGGCGTCACCCGGGAGCCGCGCTGCCATTGGCTGTGGCTGCAGGAGGCTCGCAGGGTGACCTGTGCTCTGATTGGCCGATTGGAGAAAGGAGCTGCCTGCGGGGGCCGCCCGAGGCTCCCGAGCTGGAGAGGAGCCCCGGACCTCCACAGAACAGCCGGCGAGTGTGGCAGTGCTGGAGGGAGGGGCGCCGGGACACATTGTCGGTGTCCGCCCCCCCCCCCCCATTTTCCGGTAGCGCGAGATAGCGCTAAGTGGCAGAGTGAAGCCACGAGGGCTTCAAGGGTGCATTTTTGGCGAGAGAGCGGCCCCTGCAGGCAGCGGGCCGCTCCCCCAACACCGGGCACCATTTCCCGAGCATAAGAGAGGCTCCAACGAGTGGGGGCATTTCCTTTGAGCCACGAGGTGCCCCGGGGGCATCAGTTGATTTAGAGCCCAGCAAGGCTCTTGGCAGGCATTATCTCTTTGAGTCCCCAGAGAGGGGACTCCCCATAGAAAGGTGCTGCATTTTCTTACAGAGCCCTGAGAGGCTCCGACCCGGCCTCATTGTTCTTCGAGCCCGAGTGGCTCTCCAGTTGTTCTGGGGTCCCCCAAGAGGGCCCCCCCCCTGCCCACGTACGTGACGAGCCCCGAGAGGCTCAGGGGCACCCCTGTTCTTTGAGCCCAGTGAGGCTCTTGCCCCCACAGTCGTTTTAAGAGCCCAGAGAGGCTGGGACATTTCTTGGTTATGAGCCCTGAGAGGCTCAGGGGCCATTTGTTTCACGAACCCAGAGAGGTTCAGGAGACAGTTAGTTGGGCAGAGCCTAGAGAGGCTCCCACGTTGGCCCCATCAATTGCACCAGTTGCCCAGCACTTTGTGGGCAACTGCCACGTTTAGGCCCTGACATTGGGACACAGGGACAGTCACAGGTGGTGACTTGTGAGTTTGGCGCAATTGTTATTGTTATGCACCTCTGAATGTATTGTTGATGCATCATGTGTTTTCCCTCCTTACACCTCAGAATGGATGTCATGCATTGCATCATGTGTTATGTTCTTACACCCCTACAGGTATTGTAATACTTAGGTGGTTGTTTTCTCCCTAGTGCAGGTGGTGCTAGTGAGGTCCTGGTTACCAGTAATTACTGGTTGTGTGCTCTATTTTTATATTTTGTGCTACAATAATTTACATTCTAAGTGCTATTTCTGAAAGTGTTACTTCTGATTCCTGACAGTGGTCCAGGTGGCCCTGTCTTGTAATATCCCCTGTAAATTCTGCCCGTGCCTCTGGCACATTGTAAAGTGTGTGTATTATCTAATGTGTTTTGGTGTAATACAAAGGCTATTTTTATATATAACCTTGTGTGGAGTTTCCTTTGTGGTGGGCCTTGGGTGTTGTTGCTGGGGTGCGTGCGCAAATACTTAACTCATATCACCTCCAAGTTTAGCCTTGCTGCTCGTGCCACTTTACCTAGAGGGCGCGTAGGGGTTATCTTGGCGTGTAACTCCCTTGCCCTGACTTAGGAGTGGTGGTCTCTGACTGACTTTGGCGAAAGCCCTGGCCAGCCAGGGATCCCATTTCTAACAGAGACCCACTCCAATATAGTTTTTTTAGGGTTGCCTTCGGCGGGGCTGATTTTGTAATCCAACAGGACCCCAAACCCAAGTCCCCCAAAAGGTTTTTAGTGTCCCTTAGCCACTTGATCTTATGCCAGCCGCCCATTCCCATCACCTCTGACAGCCCGTCCGCATATGTTTTCAGTTCGGGGACCCTCCACAGGCGAGCCCATAGAAGAAGGGGCCGAAGGCGAGCCTGGTCCTTGATTGATTTGCATCCCGCATCCAAAAGCACCGGGACTGATGGGGTACTCAGAGGGATAGCCAGAACGTCCTTCAAAAATTTGTTCTCTGCCTTGGCTAAGACCTCCGAGTTGCCAAGACCCCATAACTCAGCCCCGTACAGTGATGCCGTGACAGCTCGGGCTTTGTAAATGTCAATTACAGGAGCTACACATTGCTTAGATGAGTTGCGATACGCCCTTAACAGTGCTCCCCCAACCCTTTTGTGACTAAGGTTCATTTTGTTAATATGGGGGGACCAGCTCATGGCATCGCTCATACGAATCCCTAAGTAGTCGAATTCGGAGACTCTCTCAAGAGGAACAGAGTTCAGGACTGGAGGACGACCAAGTTTCCGTGGAGGATGCATGATCAAATATTTTGTTTTGTCCACATTTATGACCAGCCCTCTTTTTGAGAAAAAGTCCTGAAAACGGTTCAAAAGCTTCTGTAGGCCCTGGGGAGCCTTTGAGATGAGGAGGGTGTCGTCGGCAAACAACAGTGTTGGGATCCGCATGCCCCCTAGGGAGGGTGCATCTGCTGGTTCGTCAAGCAGGTGCTCTACCACACCATTCACGTACAGGGAAAACAGTGTGGGAGCTAATACACATCCCTGTCGGACGCCCCTGTTGACCGGAATCCTATCGGTCTTTTCCCCATTCTGGCCCCATCACACTTGTGCATAGTTGTCATTATGTAATTTGATGAGGAGCAACAGAATGTAAGGGGGCAGCCCAAGACCCTGCAGGACCCTCCAAAGTTCCTCCCTAGGAACCAGGTCAAAGGCAGTCTTTAAGTCTATAAAAGCCAAATAAAGACTGCCTTTGCCCAGCTCCACCACCTTCCAATATAGAAGCATCAACCTGAACACTTGCTCAATGGCTCCCGTACCGGAACGAAAGCCTGCCTGGAGGTCAGACAATATGTGGTTTTCGTCCACCCAATGGAGAATCCTCCCCAGGATCGCCTTTCCTGCCACCTTCTGGGTAGAGTCTATGAGGCTTATCGGCCTATAGTTCCCCGGTTGGTCCCAACAGCCCTTTTTAAAAATTGGAACGACCTCTGCCCCTTTCCATGACTCTGGGACAGGACCTCCCTCTAAGATGGCGTTCAGGAGAGCAGAGACCAGTGTGCCCCATTCGCTCGAATAGGCTCGAAGTAAGTCCCCTGGAAGCCCATCAGGGCCAGCCGCTTTCAGGGGTGACAAGGATTTAATAATGTTCGTAACCTCCCGCACAGTAAAGGAGTCAGTGGCTCTATCCAGTGAGAGTGGGGGAAGGGAGAATGGCTCATTGAGTGTCCCTTCGACTGCTGAGTAAAGGGCCTTGAAGTGATTGAACCACGTCTGGGCTGGGATCGTGCAAGTCCTCAGGGTGTCATCAGGGCGATTCCTACTGCCCACCAAATTCCAGAATCCCTTAGCGTCCCTCCCTCGACTAGTGGCCAAAAGTTCCTGCCAAAAGTTATCCTCACACTCTTTTTATCAATTTTTATGCAGTGTGAGTATAACTTCCTGGCCTCCCTGGTCCTTGTTTGGGACTTGGATTTTACAGCTTCAATAAGTGATGTCTTGGATTCCCTACACTTGTGGTTGTACTTAAGCATGGGCGGAAAATCCGTTTCGCTCGCGGATTTTGCGGATTTTCGGTAAATTCGCAATCCGCGAGATTCGCGAATCTCCCGCAAAATCCGCAAATCCGCGAGCAGCGGATTTTGCTCGCACTGCTCGCACTGTTCGCGTGAGTTCGCGGCTTCTCAGTACAACTTCGCGCCCCGCGAATAAGTGCAAAATTGCAGAAATACGATCTTAGCAAAACTGAAACTACTTACCAGGTTCAAAAGTTCAGGCTCATCATTAGTAGCCATTTCCTGTAGTGCTTCCTGAGGGGCCCCTCCAGAGTTCAGTTGCCAGTTGCAACTATTATGTGACCCTGCCCTGAACCTCAGAATAGTTACACATATGCCACAAAGGTCCTGAATTACAGCTAAGGGAGACAAGCAGGAGCCAGGCTGGAAGTTCAAATCCATTAATCAGCTCCTAATTCATTATTGTCAGTTGGGGCAGGGCAGGTGTTGTAACTAATTTTGCAACAATGAAAGCACTTAGCAAGTACAAAAGATCACTAATCAGGAAGCACTAAGGAAGCTGGTGCCAGCTAAAAAAATATTCTGTGACACATGAATCAGCCCCAAATTAATTCAGGTCACTTGAGGCAGGGAAGGTGTGCTTGCGTTGCCACAATAATGTACACTGACTGGACAACCAGAGGGTGCTGTGATGAAACAGAGGGTGGCATGGGTGGGCCAGAGGGTGGCATGAGTAGTCAGAGAGTGGCAGTGGTGACAGAGAGTGGCAGTGATGAAGAAGAGTGTCCCAAACAGGCTGGACACGTAGAAACAACAAGTTCGCGAAACTTGCGACCCGACAGGTAAGTTCGCAATTTGCGAAAGTGTACAAAACCCTCGCGAACTGGCAGAAACCCGCGCAAACACAAAAAAAATCCGCAAATTCGCGAGAATTCGCGGATTTTGCGGATTGCGAGTTCGCAAATCCGCAAAATTCGCGAACGCGAGATTCGCAAAATTCGCCCATGCTTAGTTGTACCAACCCTGTCTTTTCCCTGGGCGTGTCTTAGTCCCATTATATCTAGATGGAACAATAAACAAGTTGCTCATGGCCAGGGTTAGATCATGGAACCGGTCAGTCACCACTATCGGCCCACCCTCAGGCGAAACCAGATTGACTAGGGCTGAGTCTAAAAGCAGCGTTAAAATGGTCACCTTCTCAGCCGAGAGCGTGAGCTTAGCCCACTTCAGCCGTCTACCACAGTTCGAGACAACTGATTCGCCGGGAACAATAGTGCGAGAAGGTGGTCACCCTGTGCCCTCCAACCACCAGGGAGTCAGGCCAAGGGAGAGCAGGTTGTGATCGCTCTCGGCAGACGATATAATCTCCATATCCCTCACCGCGCTCCATAAGTGAACGTCAAGCAAAATATAGTCAATTCTTGATGTGTGGTTTGGCCTGTTAAACGTGTGTGCTCCCGCTTTGTCAGATCTTGTCCTGCCGTTAAGGGCCCTCAGGTCAAACTCCATAGTGAGAGAATTGATCTGAATTGCCACTTCCGTCCATCTCTTGATTGGGCTTAGCTCTAGAGCCGGTATCCCCCTCCTTTGATCTTCCTCCTCCTGGTTTGGGGTGACTACCGAGCCAAGAGGCTCGAACGTGCAGTTAAAGTCACCCGCGACCAGGGTACATAATTTATACGGGGACAACCTAAGCAATCTCTCTAGAAGAGCTATAGTGGGTGATTGTTTACCTCCCTTTATGCCCCTGGCGTAAATATTATAGATATTTAGAATGACACGACCCCTAGAATTTTTTTAAAGTAATGTTAAGGAGGTCCGGGCAGTTAGTTTGGTGCTCCTCTACCTTACAGTTAAGGGAAGAGGCTACCTAAATAAGGATGCCACCCGAGGGACATCCCCTACCTGATTCCGGGTAGACAGCAGGTATAAAGTGGGTTGAATAACCCGCCTTGTGGGTGGGCTCCCTGCTCCATGTCTCCTGTAATACACACAGATGGAATACTCTTCCACAAGGGCATTCCAGTCAGGCAAAGCCAACTTCCTGTCTAGACTAGCCACGTTCCATCTGAAAACCCTAATGGGTGGGTCCGTCACAGCTGTAGCATTGCTGGACGCGACAGTGTCAACCGTGTCCGCCTTAACCAGAATAGGAGGGGCATTATCATCTTCATTCATATCCCGTCTCACACCTGGGTACCGTCTAGCCGTTGGGTCTACCTGCTTCCCTGTGGTTGTGAGTGGGCCAGTCGGCATTTGGGACCGGTGGAGAACCCCACCAAGTGTAAAATCCCCCCGAGCCTCCCCAAAGCCATCGGCAAGTCAGTACCCCATGGAACCCCATCTCGACCTTGGCCATACTACATACGGCTGGAACTGAGGTATTACAGGTGACCATTGGCTTCCAATGATGTTTTGGCAGGTATCCATGTGGGGTGGGCCAAGATATTTCATAACTGGCCGCGGGTAGAAGTATGTGAAATCCACCACCTCAATGCCTGGTCCGCCAACCACCTGGTCAGAATTGCAGATTGCGTGGGCAACTCCAGTATCTTGAAAGTTGACTACCACACAAATGCCTGCAAATGATTTCTTTCCCTGTCCTATCCAACCTACCCTACGCACTCCAAGAATCAACCCATCCACACCCATTGGTAGGGGTTTATTGGCTTTTAGCCAATGCAGGGTCTTATTCTTTAGTGCCTGGTGGGTTTCCAACTGTGCATCCTTCAGAATGGGAACATTAATGAGGACAGCAACGTATGGGTGGCACTCTGGGGGGAGATTCACTGGCAGACATTTTGGAACCACCTTCTGCGGTGTAACCGCTGAAGAAGGAGCTCTGGAGTGGCTCGTAGCTGCTTTTGTCTTTGCAGCCGGAGCAACTCCCCTGACGTCAACAATTGACTGAACCGATCGTTTAGGCTTGGATTGGACCCCTCCCACTTGCAACTTCTTTTGGGCTGGTTTAATTTTTACATTACTCAGTGCCTGGGGGGTGCTAGCGAGGACCTTGGCTGTATGGGTAATAGTTCCCGGATTAACGGTAGCAGGGATCTCAGGGGCAGAAGACAAGTCCTTACCTACTGCTGTAATGAATGCAGACGTTGGCGAGAGTGTTGCCTGAGTTGCGCCCACTACGGCCCCCTTTCCGTCATTCCCACCCATAGCGTCCTCCCTAGTTTTAGACTTGAGTTTGATAAGGGTTTTCAGGGAAAAGAAGTTGTCTAAAGTAGACTGTTCAAACCTATCTAGCCTTTCCCCCAGGCCCTCAACTTGATCAGTAAGCGGGACCAGTAGGAGCTTAACCAGATTCTCAATAAGCTTTAAAGAAGGCAATTCATGGGATACTGCCGGTAGGGCAGGTGGGATAAAGTGTGCCTGTACAACTTCGGCTGCAGCTACCAGGGGAGCATTTCCTCCTGTTGGATCAGGGGTCAATGTAGCAGGACCACAACTGTTTGTTGGACCGGGGCCTCTTGAGACTTGCTTCCTCGGGTGCTTATGGGATGTTGTGAAGCTACCCTTCCGTATGCTAGCAACCCATTTCCTTTTAATGCGAACCAGGGAGTCGTGTGCCAAACACGACAGGTTTGAAGCCGAGGGGGGATCATTAAGGGGTGGTTGGCAGTCCTGACCAATGGAAGGGCTTGAAGGAGCAGCAGAACATAGTCCCATGACTGCTGGACTAGAGCTGGGGGGCAAGGGTTGTGCTACCAAGCTTTCCAACCTATCAATGCTAGCCCCTATTGCTGCAGTCCGTGGCTGCTCGGACACAATCCCAGAACAAGGGGAGGAAAGATGGGTGGGAGATGGAGACAAGGCCTGTGCCACCGCTCCTAGCGAGCAGCGTCGAGCCGGAAAAGATTCTTGTGAGAGGCGGCGCTCCGTCATCACAATCTCTTTTTCAATCACAGCAGCTACTCTTGTGATGAATTTGTCCATCGTACCTATCACAGTGCTCCCTGCAGCACCCTCTACCCCACCCCTCAGTGCTTTCCCAGAGCGGGTAGACATTTAAGCAGCTAAACCCCCAACCAGGGAACAGCTTTGACACAGAAGATTGCAGATGACAGGGGGGTGGCCCAGCCCAGCCTCTGACAGCCCCTGACTGCCACAGACTGCCCGCCCTTTGCCCGGGCTACTGTTATGGCAGAGTTTTTGGCTTTATTTAGCAGTGATATAGATCATTAGTCTTGCTCGCATCTAGTATAGGTATTCTTAGCCTGTGTTGGCCCTTTTAAGCCCTTTTTCCCAGACCTAGAAGAGGATAGCTGCTTAATATGCCTTTATTCTTGACTTTAACCTGTCTATTGCCTATTGGCTTTGACATATTAGACACTTTGGTATGGTTTATGTAGATATTCTGACAGAGCTAAGGAGCATTTCACCCCTTTCAGGCCTACAGGCCTAGAGCTAGAGGGACTCCATCTTGATGAAGCTGAGAGGCTTTTCAGGGCAAAGGCAAAGTTTATAGTTAAGGCTGTTGTTCGCTTGGAGAGAACCGGTCTGGGCCAGCCCTTATCAGTAGGCTGTATTATTCTCTGTGTAGAAGACACAACAAAAGGCCGGCCGGCTGGGTGTGTGTCCTTGATGCGAGGTGATGCAGAGACCTGGTGGGCGGCAGGCTGATGGCTGGAACTTTCCATGAGGAAACAGCATTCTATATCAGTGAAGTGCAGAGGCGGAGTCAAGCAGTCAAGCAGAGGGTCAGTCAGCCAGAGAGTCGAGCAGAGGGAGTCAAGCAGAGCGGGTTCAAGCTGGAGAAGAGCTAAGTTGAATAGTGAGCTGGAACTGAAGGAAGCAGTCAGAAGCAGTTGCTTATCAGGAGGAGGTGTGAATAGCTGGAGTCTGAAGTAATGCCTTTTAGAAGAGACGGAGGAGAGATCGTGGACTAACCTATGGGAGCAGATGGAGTTAATTGGACATTGGCGCAGAGACAGAGTGAATAAGCTAGTGGAATGAACGGTGATCAGAGCGGCAGGAACCATTAAGATTGAAGATAGAAGGTGGAGACAGTCCGTGTGGGGGAGAGGAGTCCAGAGACAGAGCGATCAGCGCAGAGGTGTACCCAAGAGTGCAGGAGAGAGAGAGAGTCTGAGATGAGCCAAGGCACAGACGAGAGAGGAACCCAGATGACAGCTAGAACAAGACTTCACACTAATCAGGTGATATTGTTTTCATCACATTAGTTACACTTACACTTTATGTCTAATCTTTTCCCTTTCAGCGGAGTGTTCCTGTTATGTTTATTCTTTTCTCTTTCAAGCGGTGTGTTCTACCTATAGTCTTTGTCAGTTCTGTGTAAAGGTTTATATTGTACTAATAATAAATGACCCCATTAATTAGTGAATTAGTGTGCATGAGTTCTTTTATGATAAAGTTATCCTGGCTTCAAGCCAGTTGCTGTTGAGCCACTGATGGATCAAAAAGGGGGGTAGGAGCGCTTAAATCAAGAAATAACTCAGTCACATAGTGTGTATATCTTTATCCCCATACAGTGAGGGTAATCACTCCTGGTAGTTATTACTGTTTGAACAGATGCTACCCCTGATCAGGTAAGTAATAGTGAGGGAGAGAGGAGACTTGCAACCAAGGGACTAAGTTAGTACACCATCCCATAATATTATTGTAGTAGCAGACCCTTAGTGAGGAGACTTCCCAATATATATATATATATGTATAGGTGTTCATAGGAATGTGGTCGTCGTTGATATGCGGCGTTAATGAGAGCACTGAGTAGAGGCTCAGTGTGTATACCCACTGGATTGTGGCTTGAGTAAATGAGAGCACTGAGTGGGAGATCAGTGTGTAGTTTCGCAGGATCGCGAACAATTTGGAGAAGAGAGCATTGGGTTCTGCAGGCCCGTGTGTAGACGCACCGGATTGTGTGTCATATCTGCCCTAGGGTAGAACGGTCTGGGTCAGGGTGGCCGCGAGACCAACTGATGTGAATAAGTGTGGTGTAGGGTATGGATATCCCTAGTAATCAGTGAGTATTCTTAGTATCCCTATAGATTTAGTGGTGTTCTTAATAATATGAGCTTGTATATTGCGAGTTCCCCATCCTCAGGTAGGTACCAGGTGCCTGGATAGGTGGTCCTGAGGAGGGAAGGTGAGTACGTTCTGGCTGGGTTGGAGGGGACCCTGGGGGCTGATCCCACCTACTCAGAAAATCCAGCCATTACAGCTACGCTCGGCATCCTGCTCGCGTCCTGCTGAGCGCCAGATAAGCTGTTAAATGGAAGCCGTTGCAGGCGGGGGGCGTGTCTCACTGGGGGCGTGGCCGTGCACACCTGAGCAGCGCAGGGACTCCTGGTCTTCAGAGTCCCTGCTTGCACATGCCCTCTGATGCTGGTCCAATCCTCCTCACAGCGATTCAGACCGCCCAAGCAGCCTTCGCCCCTCGCTACAGACCGCGAAGCGGCACCCGCGAAGCGGGTGCGGCGAGCAGCTGTGGAAAGCGGCAGTGTCCTGAAGGAGAGGGCAGGCAAGGCAGCTCCGTGGATCCTCCCACAGCTCCTAGATGCAGATCAGCGTTTTGGGCGTCCCGCTGGCGAGAGGAGACACACGCCTTTCGTTCTTAGTCAGGCGGGGGGCGTGTCTCAATGGGGGCGCGGCCGTGCACACCTGAGCAGTGCAGGGACTCCTGGTCTTCAGAGTCCCTGCTTGCACACGCCCTCTGATGCTGGTCCAATCCTCCTCACAGCGATTCAGACCGCCCAAGCAGCCTTCGCCCCTCGCTACAGACCGCAAAATATATTTATTATGTTTGCCCTGAGTCTTTGTCATTCACTCTCCAGTTAGTCATTGCAAATAATAATCTTGCTCTGGTTAGTTAGAACAAACGCCGCTGCAAAACTGCCCTGCTGTAGTGCAAATGTAACTAATCCTGCCCCTCAGTGCAATTATTACCAGGGAGGTCGTTGACCGACCAGGAGGGCATGGCAGCCTGCCAGATACGAGTGTTCTGTACCTGGGAGCCTCTGGGGTCGGACCTCGACCCTCCCTGGAAAGGATGCACTCGGTTAAAGTTTGCCTTCGACACAGAGAGAGGTTTCAGGGAAGAGGTCGGAGTTTCTCACTTGGCAACACCAGGGCAGGGCCGGTGCGTGTTTACTGGTGAACCAGGGGAAATCACTGGAGCTTGTCCCCATGGCATCACTGCAATTAGGAAATCTTTGATGTGGGATGGGAAAGGAACGGGTGGGTGGGGTGGGGTGGCCGCATCAAGGAGGAGGGACAGGGGTGGAGAGGACGGGAGGCTGTGATCGTTCTACAATGAATTCCACTATATATATGTTTGTGTGTTTTAAGACATGACACTATTTATAGAACCCGAATAATTAACAAAACACTGGTAAAGCATACAAAACAAGCATTAGCGGCAGCATTAGAAACAAAAATCGGCTGCGAAATGAAACAAGAAAACAAGCAATAAAAAGAGTCACGGCCTGCGGCCGTGAATAAGTGACGGCGGGGGGAGTCAGAGAGCTAGATCCGTACACAAGTGATTATCTACTGGCCCAGACCAAAGCAGGGAGAGAGAGCACTCAGAAACACAAAAGAAGCTCTCGGCATTGCAGGGGGTGGGGCAGCCGAACCCGAACCCGAACCCTTTGAAGTAGCCAGGCTGAAAAAAAAAAGCAATTAGGACGGCCTGCGGCCGTGAATAAGTGACGGCGGGGGGCGGGGAGAGAGGAACAGATGGCTGTGAAGGGAGAAAGGCTGCTAGCAGGGGGAAGGCTCGTGCATGAGAGCAGGTCACGTGATTGGGATTCACGTGAACTGTTGAAAATCCTCATCGTAAAAGTCAGCTTTGTGGATGGGCGGTATTAGGTCTCTCTACGAGACCTAAAAAGTTATCAAAATGTACTCTGGTCCTTCCGGGTGGTAACACGATGGATACCGTCCACAAACCGGTTATAGAGGATCGGAAGAAGCACAGTCGGAAACACCTAACTCACAAACACAGATTCAAAGACAATCTGAACAAGGGGGAGCGTTCAGCACTCAAACAACCAGCATCGGACAGACTGACCATAATTAGAGAAGCAGACAAGGGAGGGAACATTGTCATGAATAAAGATGACTATGATCTAGAGGCAATGACAAAATTGAATGACACTAGCTGTTATGAAACACTGATGTTGAATCCCAGGTGGTCACTCTTGAGTAAAATCAATGCCGGTCTTAAAGAATGGCATGAAAAGGGCCTTCTTGATGATGTTGAATACATGTATTTAAAGGTGGTTAGACCAACATTCCCACGTCTCTACACACTGCCCAAAATACACAAGCACCTACCCTTCCCACCAGGGAGACTGATTGTGTCCAGCATTGGGGGCCCGACAGAAAGATTAGCCAAGTATGTGGCCCTCTTCCTTCAACCATTAGTACGGAAACTCCCCTCTTTTATCAGGAACACCAAGCACATCTTAAGTCTACTTGCTGATTTACCATGGGAAGAAGGAATGATCCTGGCCACATTGGACGTAGTTTCACTATACCCAAGCATCAAATCGAACTTGAAAGCAAGGGAATGATATCTCAACATGAGATCGGCCTCTCAGTGGCAGCACACGGAAATGTTATTGACTATGGTGTATCTGATACTTAGCAATAACGTCTTCCTTTTCGAGGGACAATGATATAGACAGACACAAGGAGTGGCCATGGGTTCCACATTTTCTCCATCCTTTGCAGACCTGTTCATGGGATGGCTATAAGATGAATGGATTTGGGCCCAAAAGTTGACGAATGGAATGACTCAATCATATATTGGGGTCGTTACCTAGATGATTTGCTAATGGTATGGTCAGGGGACTCTGCAAAGCTCACACAATTATGTGATTTCTTAAATACAAACACCATGGACATTAAATTCACTTCCAGTACAGTAACACTGACAGTCTTTTAGATGTGGAACTCTATGTGATGGGTAACAAATTACAGAGTAGACAACATCGAAAACCTACCACGTGCCATTCCTTATTGCATGCCACAAGTGCACATCCCACTCATCAGATTTAGACTAATCCATTGGGAGAATTCATAAGGGCTAGAAGAAATTGCAGAGAGGAAGGTTATTTCAGTTCTCGTGTAGAAAGCATGAAAATAGGATTCTTAGCAAGGGGCCACAACAAACAAATAATTGGGAAGGCTGAACGTAGATTCTTGGGCATACAGAGACGTGACACTTTAAAAGATAAATCGACAATAAAAAATCAAGAACACGAAATTAAACTTGTGACTAACTATAATGGTTTGTCAAAAACACCAATGAAAAGTATGATCAAACCTTGGGGAGTACTTAGGGCGGACAAATAACTAAAGACGTGCACAAGAATTATACCAGGGGTCACATTTTATCACAGGCAAAACATTAAAATCAATCTTGAGTCTGAGCGTCCCTCAAGACACTGCTAACAAGCTTTCACAACACTCATTGGGATTCTCCAAATGTGGCTCATGTTGGGTTTGCAGATATGTAATAGACAAAAAAAAAGACTTCAGAGGTCACGATGACAAGACCTACATAATCAAACACAACATAAATTGCAATTCCAAATTTTTCGTCTACATTATTAAATACAAATGCAAACGTATGTTTTGAAGGGAGCATAATCAGGGCATTGAGGGAAGGAATAAGGGCACACAGAGCCTTAAAATGACAGGACGTAAGATATCCCTTGGCAATGCATGCCATAGAGTGTGAGGCACAGAGACAACATAAATTATTTGCTTTCTAAGGGATCGATATACTAGCGTAAAACCCTAGAGGTGGTAATAGAGAACTAAAATGAAGACGCACAGAGGCACTGGGGATAATACGTCTTACATCTGTTGAACGGGGTCTTAATATGGACCATGAATGACAGTATTTCCTAGGAGACTAGGGGCTGGGCTTTCTTTAGTGACAAGGGGACAGGCTTTTGGAAACAGAGTGGAGGTGCATGAAATTGTAAATGAATTTGATAATTAATGTATCCGAAATGTATCACAAGGACCGCATGGATTGAAGATTGCATTACAATGCTCTTGTTACACAAACCTAAATGGCAGGAAATGGAGGTATCTTGCCAAAATAATTATTAAATATGGAATAATGTAATGTACGGCAAATATATGTTTACAATGTTGGTCTCACGGGTGTCATGAATGGAATACTGCAAATCAACAGTTACACTAAATGTAAAACTCATTAATAGGGGTGGACAAATTAATATGGAGGGAAACGTGTGAATGGGTAACACATAGCCACTGCAATACGGAACAAGCGTACTATTGCATAGACAAATGATATACATGTGGTGCTTGATGCCCGTGAATTGAGGAGAAATAAACATGGAAGAGATTTGGATATGGGTGTACAATACAGGCTGTCATCTGCATCGATGAAGATGAGCGGTCCAGTTAACGAAGAAGAAGAAAGACTAAAAGTGGTGAATAAGGTCACACTTCCGCTTCCGGGTGATAGAAAACGACTCTGTGGCGGTATTATACAAACACAGGAGTGTACTCACTTACAAGTATGTGCCAAAAGTGGATTTTGAAGCCATGGTTGAAGTTAGGTGTATGCTTGGAGTACCGCAGTAAAACTAAACCTTTGTCATTTGAATACTTTGACTTGCAGGATTTGAAATTACTAAAGTATTGGGCACCACAGTACGAGGCACTAGTCTCTAGAGGTATATCCAACACAGCACTAATAGGATATTTTAGTATAAGGTTTTGACATCGTCATAGGCCATATCATGCGAAGCATGGGTTTCCAACTTACGAAGTAGGTTGCAATCTCTCCTCGCTATGTATGCATCATCCGAATAAGGTACTGCACAGTGGGGAAATGTTTCTTCACAATGTTTGAAATGCTGTGCACAATATTCTGCACATGATTGGCTTTTAAAACTGGTATTGTCATGTTCTTTTAGCCCTGAAGAAGTCCTGGGGTATTCCCCATTCGACGAAACACGTGTTATCATTTTTGATACAATTCGTCCGGGAGACATTGATTCAAGTCTGCGTACCCATGATCATTTGTTGTTAAAAAGAAAAATCAGTATTGGCAATTTTGTTGTTGTTTGTTGAGATTGGCTCAGCCTTACTGATTAGAGCCCAACCCTTATTTTTTAAATTAAATTATTCCTAGGCAAGTAACTCACTGAAAGTTATCTACTTTTATGACACGGTTTCATTGTTGATTTATTTTCACTCTATATCTTTTATGCTCATGTCAATTAAGCACAAGAATAGGCAAGGTGGTAAATTGCATCAATTATACAAGATATTACTCTGTTTGTAATGCTGATTATCTGTTGGTGACTGTATGAGTCACTTGTACTTTGAAAACCAATAAATAAATGAAAAACCGAAAAGGTAATTGAACTATCTTGGTGAGTCCATAGGCTCCTGCAGTTTCTGGTTGCAGATTGATGGTTTGTACCCAAAATATTTCCAAAACCCGGATTCTAGTTTCCAATGCCCAAATTCGGATGGAGTGACGAGCGGTTACGGTCAAGGCACTTGTGGTTTGGAGGCGTGAGTATCAATAGGGAGAACATGCTGTGGTTGTGAGAGTAGAGTGAGTGTGCTTTCTTGCAGATAGAATGAATAAAACAAGAAAAGTATTATGAAGTTGATTTCACTCATAGAAGTCGAAATATCCCAGGATAATCTAGTTTTGCAAAGAGGTCAATTGACGGGGAGTGTGAGACCATCACTTCGCTCAGTAACTATAAGGACAATTTCTCTGTACATCAATGATGCTGTGGAAGCCTTAGAACATTGCAGAAACGATTCCCCAGTTCTGAATAAGAATAATAAGAAGATACCAATTTTACTTTTTGCAGATGACTCACTTCTTTATGGCCGGGATGCCCGCCACCCCTTCCCAACACCAATTCCCCATGGGAGGAGACAAACACAAGTTTGAGTTTTTGGAAGGCGGGGGGGAGTTACCCCCCGGCCGTATTTATTAAAATATGAAACAAAATTTAAAACTTTAAATTAAAACGTTTCATGAATTATGTACAATTTTATTTCCATTACATTTTGATGAAGACATGTTCTTTGGCTAACCTTTTTTTTTTTTTTTCTTTTTTTTTTAAACCTCATTTGCCTGATCCTCCTCTTATTCAGCCTCCAATTGCCAAGCATTTGTTACTCAGAGTGCAGGCCTCCTGCTGCCCCTGATAATGCGATTGGTTGCCCTCGGCAGAGATGGCCTGAAGAGAGGACGGGGTGTGACTCCAACCTTGGTGTTAAACCAGTTGAACTAGCCTTGGAGCCAACCGGAGGGGGCCTAGTTCTTGGAGTTACTAAGGCATAATCATTGGACCGGGGAAAAAAAAAGAAAAACCCCGGCTATTGCTTCCACTGAACCAAATAGTTCCAAAACACCCGGTTACGTGAGCCACCTGATCTCAACATGTCAGTTTTAGAGGTTGTATACAAAGATGTTAACCAGTTTGCATGTGTTGGTGGTGTTTTTTCAATCCAAACCTTGCATATCTCTCTTCTTGCAAGTAGTATTGCATAAAACAGAAATGTCCTTGCATGGCCCTTTATACTGTTGTCCCATCCGAAAATAACCAGGGGGAGTGTTAGAGAAATCGAGATGTTAAGAATCGAATCCAGGGTCGCTTTAACCTCATTCCAGAACTGCAATAGGTTAGGGCAATCTATAAACATGTGAATGTCTGAAGCTGCGATGTAATTGCATTTATTGCATTTCTTCCCTGGGACGAATTTAGACAATTTTAAGGGGGTAAAATAGGCTCGATGTATCGTAAAAAAATGGTTGCGCCTAAGCCATGCCGGTTTAACACATTTATATAGCAGGGTGCAGGATTTCTGCCAGATTTCAATACTCTGGGCCCCACATTCTATGCCCCATAGCTGTTCTGGGAGGATAAATTCTCCATCTATCTCTTCTAACAGACTCCAGTACCACTGCGAGACTTCTTTACCCCCTCCTGGTCTTCCTACCAATTTCTCTTCAGTGGAGCTGCACTTCCCAAATGTTACCCCTGACCTGTTCATTGCTTTAAACCAACTGTTTATTTGTAAAAATTTAAACCTCGAAAACTCTGAGCCCAGTTGGTCCCTTAACTCCTCCCAAGGCCTCAATGATTCGCCTACCAACAGATCTCCCCATGTTGCTATTCCTCCTTCCCTCAGCGGAGTTGCCAGCCTGTCTTCCAGACAAAGCGGCAAACCCGGAGATTCCCAAATGGGTGCAAAGTTAGAGTAATATTGCAATCCTAGTTTCCTCCTTATATGTAACCAGGTCTTCGCTTGTGACATAAGAATTTTTAATTTAACTTTTTTGAAATATTTCTGATCACCGTATTTGAACATATAGCCATTAGTTGGTAAACCGGCTCCGGTCAGCATCGCATTAAACATGAGACCTATAGATGTATTAGTTGGGACTTTTAAGAGCATTCTTGAGTGAGACAATTGGAAAGCCCACGCATAATACTGCAAATCAGGCAGAGACAATCCCCCCTTTTCCCTCCTCCTTCTCAGTTTCTTCCATGCCACTCTTGCCGATTTGGAGAACATGGCGGCCGCAGGCTAGTGCGGTGCGCGCGCTGAACGCCGAGCTCCGCACCACGGAGCTGCTCTTCCTGCTTCATCTCTTCTGAAGCCCTGACATGACGGAATCCACGCCGTCCTTACCTGCTGGGGGTCCGGGCATGTAACCACGGTGCTGTATGCAGTGTGTGTCTTGGTGTGATCACCGTGTCTCCGGAGCGTTTGCCTGCACGTCTGTCTGCAGTCTGCGAGGGCCAGTGTTGGCTTGGTGTTCCTTCACTTCACGGATGTGTCACGCTTCACGATCTACTCCCAGCAGCTCTCCGCCCCTCCAGGGCTTGTGGCACAGGGCAGCCGTGGAGCTACGTCGGGGGCGCTCGGCGAGGGGACAGCAGAGAGGTAGGCTGGGCTGTGCAGGCTCAGGGGGAGCGGAGGTTCAGCTACTTCAAAAACAAGGTGGCGAAGCTGCTTTCCCTGTTCAGACTAGACGGGAGCAGGAGACAACGACTGGAGGAGACTTAGTCTCAATAATTAGAGAAAAGAGTCGGGAGGGGGTTAATGTTAGCCTGGGAGCTTTTGTGAACCAGAGGAGTGAGAAAGACAAGACAGACAAGGAAATCTCCCAGAGAGGGGGCTGTGCCAAAAATTTTAGCTCGGTAATAGGGAACCTGGAGAGGATACAAGGGGTCAGAAGAAGGCTACTACAAATCCCAGAATCCCCTGTTTTAGGGGCAGCGGCAGCAATTGATCCCTCTACATTCACTCTGATAGCAACCGAGCCCTTAACTTCTACTTCTACTCTCAAGGATTTAGTAAAGGGGAAGGAGAAGGAGAAGCCAAATCAGAAATCCAAATCAAAACCCAAAGGGAAAAGAAATAAAAAACACAGTAATTCTGGTCCTCAGGGGGGCACGAAAGCTTCGAGCTCAGCATGCAACGCTGGGAAAGTAACTCCCTCTTTGCGCTCTTTTTTTAAAGTATTGCCTCAGGTTCTAGATTTGGTACCTGTTAATAATCTGGTTGAGAGTGTTGAGAGTGTCGACATAGGTGCCCCATCTGGTATTTTGCCAGTAAACAACACTGACTCGAACATCTATAGCCCCACCAGGGTCCCTGAAATTCCTTGTTTACCCACTTTAGTCACTGTAATGGCTAATCCACTGTCCCCGTCACCATCTAGTACATTAGTAGACACCATGGAATACGACGGAGAGGGGCAAGCTTCGATCATCCTCACAGGCGATTTACGAAGTTTAACAGATCAGGAAGAAAAGCGAGACAGCCCTATTAACTTAACCAACACCGAGTCTGCATTGGAGGCTCATTGGAGGCTCTGGTTGCCTCGATTGCCTCAATGAGAGTCGAGATCCGCAACGACTTTTTGGTCTCCAAAGCCAACCAGAACGATATTCGGGCATCATGTGAGGCACTAGAGCGGAAAGTAGATGGTCTGGGAGAAAGAACAGAGGCACTTGAGAGCTCAGCCGGAGTAATGAAAGCTAACTTAGATGCAGCTGAGTCCAAGATTCAATCTCTACGGAGAGAAGGGGACGCAATGAAAGACAGACTGGAATCATTAGAGAATTATTCACGCAGAAACAACTTGCGCCTCTTGAAAATTCCGGAGGGGAAGGAAGGTGGAGATCTCAAGGGATTTACAGTTAAACTCCTGAAGGAATCCCTAAACCTCGAGGAGACAGTAGAGGAGTTGGACAAAGATATACAGAGAATCCATCGAGATCCTTTCCGTCTGAACGCTGGTAGAACTAAACCCAGGAAAGTTCTTATAAATTTCCTGACTTACGCCTTGAAGGAGAAAATTCTGAATGTGGCACTCAGTCTTAAAACTGTAAAAGGCCCTGATTTCCCTTTTGAAGTCTGCTCTGATCTGTCTAAAACCACGCTCGACAGGCAGTGGGAGCTGGGCCAAATGATGGACAAATTTAGAGCGGCTGGTGCAACAGTTCAAATGAGGTTCCCGGCGTTCTTACGTGTTATGTACAATAACAAGACGCATAATGTTAGATCCTCCTTCGAGGCGGAAGAACTTTTGGAAACTATTCGTAACCACTCTCAGGGTAAACTGTGACCAGAACCAGTAAGCCCCTTTTCTCTACTGCATTGTATTGCACTAGCACCAGTTGTATTATAAAGGGGCAATACATAGGCTTATAAGGGCTACAGGAAGTCTGTTTAGGAAGGAAGGATGAGAAGGCACAGATATGGGCATCTCTTCTACCAAATTAAAAATGGAAAAAAATAAAAAATATAAAAAAATAAATAAAAAAAAGAATAAAAAGGTAAATAAGTAATTAAATAACAAATAAATAATCACATAAAGGGAAATTTTTTTTTTTTTTTTTTTACATAAACACAACTAAAGGAGAAAATAATGAAGCATCAGGTATAAGGCCCTGTACAGGAAAATATACAGGTAAATTCTTCTTTAGTTTTTGCAGGATGAGCATTCCGTGGTGAGGGAGGAGAAGGCGCAGTCGGCGCAAAGCCGGCCTGACATCTGGTCGGAGTAGGTATGGGAGGGTTCTCCAAGGGGGGGGGGGGGAGCTGGAAGCTGGTGGGGGGGGCACAAAACTCCAAAATAATCCTTAGAAGTCAGGTCCTCGAAGACTAGACTCAATTGCCATAAGCAAGATAAACAAAGCTCAAACAGGCAATAACTTTAATGACGACAATAGAGAGTCAAACGCTAGGGAGGGACGCGTCAAATGACCTCAATTCAGTTTTTATCTTGGAATGTCAATGGTCTGCGCGTTCGAGGGAGAAGAGAACGTATCTTACAATATCTACGAGATTCCCCAGCGCAGATCATTGTCATCCAAGAATCACATCTTCTAAAAAGCGAGGCCAGCGAGATACTGAAAAAACAGAAGTGGATTGACAAATTCATCAGTACTGACCACAACGCTAATATAAGAGGAATTCTCTTAATTTGTAAAAAAGCTGCAAAGGTGCAGATTCTTAACTTCAACGAGGACAACAGTGGAAGATGGCTGTTAGTTAAGTTGTCTATTGATGGATGGGTGTGTAACCTTGTCGGTTACTATGGTCCCAACATAGACGACCCATCCTTCTTAGAAATAGTCAGGAACAATTTAATTACCACCTCGGAACCTATAATATGGACAGAGGATTTCAATGTCATATTGAACCATAAACTAGATAAATCCACCTATCACGGGAGATATAAAAGTCATCCTCCATCCAAAGCCAGGTAGTCTCTCAAAGAGATTATGGAGCAAATAGGTCTGGCAGATTTATGGAGAGAAAGGGCGGGCTCTAAACAAGGGGTATCTTTTAGGAACCTAAAATATAAACATACCTCAAGAATCGACTTTGCCTTGTTCAGTTATAGCCTTCAAAACTCTATATCCAGCATTAAGTATCTGCCCTCCCACTTATCTGACCACTCGGCACTCTCATTTACATTAAAACTCCCAGGTCATGTCAAACATCCCTCTTGGTCATTTGATCGCACCATTTTACTAGAATCGGAGGAAGTGACATACTTAAGGATAGAAACGAGCTCATTCCTTGAAACAAACCTAGGTTCAGCCTCTCTTGTTACAGTCTGGGAAGCTTTAAAAGCCTACCTGAGAGGGTGTATCACAAATAGAGCCTCGTATCTGAGGAAAGTCTATCTATCGAAAATTCAAACTCTTGAAATGGAATTAGAGAAAATCGAGCAGAGACTGGTGGCATCATCCGGGTCAATACAAGATCAAAATAATCTCTCTGATCTGAGAAATCGGCTGGACAATATATTACAAGAGAGAGTAACTAAGAGGTGGGAGGCTAGCAAAATTTCAAATTTTGAATTCGGGGAAACAGCGGGCAAGATTTTGGCATGGAGGGTTAAAGCAGATCAGGCCAAAAGTCATATCAGAGGGATAAAGGCTGAAGGCGAAAATGATCTTAGAACATCAAACCAAGAAATTAGTATCGCTTTTAAGGAATTCTTTGAGGAAATATACAGGGAAGATACCCCTGATAACCAACAGTTAAGAGAAATATGGGTAAACCAGATTACTTTACCTTCCCTGTCACCCATACAACGTGATGGGATTGAGATGGATATCTCTGAGATAGAAGTAAGGAGGGTCATTCTGTCACTTAAACATGGTAAAGCTGCAGGCCCGGATGGACTTCCCGGGGAATTATACCGTGTTTTGGTTGACGAAATCACCCCTACTTTAACAGTCCTTTTCAACGATATCTTGAGGGAGGGCTTCGAGCCTCCTCGATCATGGAGTGAGACTACCATAGTATTGATTCCCAAATCCGGCAAAGACCCAACCCTATGTGGATCATATCGCCCAATATCTCTATTGAACAGTGATTATAAGATCTTCACGTCCATATTAGCATCTAGAGTGGGCTCAGTAGTGGGGGAAATAATTCACCAGGACCAGAAGGGATTTATTAAAGGCCACCAGCTTTCTGATCTAACGTACGACCTCGTAGGGGCAATTGACATTGCCTCAGCCTTCTCCCTCCCATTGGCAACACTCACCTTAGACGCAGCTAAAGCCTTCGATAGGGTAAATTGGGCCTACCTCAATGATGTGTTGAAGAAATTCAACTTCGGGGAGAGATTTTGTCGTACTATCAAACTTATGTACAACTTACCATCAGCCCGGCTCTGAATAAATGGCACACTGTCTGAGGCATTGGGGATTTCGAGAGGCACTAGGCAGGGTTGCCCGCTTTCCCCCCTCCTCTTCAATCTGTACATCGAACCGTTTGCAGAAGTCTTAAGACGAGATGTACTCATTCCATCTTTTAGGTTTGGAGAGTGGGAAAAGCGGGTAGCTCTTTATGCAGACGATATCATAATCTTTACTTCAGACCCAGAGATAACATTCCCAGAGGTAATAAGGAGAGCCAAAGAGTTTGGTCGTATCTCAGGCTATGAGATTAACCCAAGTAAAACCGATATCATGGCTTGGAACATTCCTGACTTACAGTTAACCGTAACCAACTCGATGAGATATCTGGGTATTCGGATAGTCCACGACATCGACAAAATCGCCCAAGTTAATCTCGCGAGAGTTTCTAATGAAAGCAAGAAACTCTTAAAATCCTGGTCTAGTCTTCCACTGACTGTCCTCGGCAGAATAAGTCTGATGAAGATGTCCATTCTCCCTAAATTCACTTTTATTTTTAGCACTATCCCTCTCGCTTTTGATAACGTGGCCTTGAAGAAATGCCAAAGAGAGCTTAATTCTTTTGTATGGTGTTACAAATCGGTTCTTTGGCTAACCTTAACAGATCTCTAATACAAAGGTTTCCTAGCCGAGTCTAGCATCCTGAAAATGCATAACATTCTAAAATAAAATTGTACATCCTAGCATTAAGGGCCAACGGCAAGGTCTTAACCGGTGTCAGATCCCTACTACCAAATTCCCGCCCTCACGGTGTGAGTGGCGCATGCGCAGAGGACTTTACCCTCGTTGCCAACTGTAACTTCCCTTGTCGTGGGGGCCCCCTTTCACTCGACGCCATCTTAAAGGTCGTCCGAGTTCCCGTGTGAGGTATCCGTAAGAAGGACAGCGTGGACTCCCCCTCATCCCCACACTCTCTTCCGCCGGAGCGGATATACGGCCCCCGGGAAATTCGTAGGAGGGGCATATAGCCGTCTCCCCCCTGGGAGGGGCCTATGGCCGTCTTCCCCTAGGCGACCCATCCTTAGTGGGTGCCGCCTCCCTGTGGGAGGGGCCAATGGCCGCCTCCCCCCGGGCGCTCCCATCCGTACTGGGTGGTGCCCCCCCTAGGGACCTTGAAATCACTGCTCACCGATCATGACCTTACCGCCGGACCAAAATAAATACGACAGTTGTTTTACCTACTAAGGAAGAAAATACGCCTAATCTGCCACAGCTTTGACAATTCATCAACTTTCACATTGCTGCAAAGGGAAAAAAGTCCTAAAGCACAAGACAATTATTCTTAACTTATACATTCCTCCATTTTTCTACAAAGGAAAAAAGGCCTACAAACATTTATTCAATTAAAGGCATACGTTAATGCTGTAAAATGAAACTGTATCTCTTTAATACATTCGAATATCAACAACAATTATTTTATTCAAACTAACATTGCACAAGGGGCTGGTGGGTGGGTCAAAATTGCTGCTTGTTCCGTCGAGGGCTCACGAGCAACGAGTGGTGCAGCCTTCCGAGCACTGGAACAAGAGGACGCTTCATTGGATTCCCGCTCTCTTTATCCGTCTGTGGAGAGGAGGGAGCCCTCCTCGGGTACGCCCATCCGAGCGCGGACTTCCGGGCTGGTGTCTAGGACAACCCCTTCTGGGCGGGAAGGGCGTGCTCTGGCTACGCCGCTTTGGGCATACCAGCCGAACTACGCCCCCCGCCAAAAATGGTTTCCTGGGGGGATCGGGGCACCCATCCATACGTTCGGGGGGACCGAGTGGTCTTCCCTTTCCATATGGCCGGCATGCCCGCCACCCCCTCCCAACACCAATTCCCCATGGGAGGAGACAAACACAAGTTGAGTTTTTGGAAGGCGGGGGGGAGTTACCCCCCCGGCCGTATTTATTAAAATATGAAACAAAATTTAAAACTTTAAATTAAAACGTTTCATGAATTATGTACAATTTTATTTCCATTACATTTTGATGAAGACATGTTCTTTGGCTAACCTTAACAGATCTCTAATACAAAGGTTTCCTAGCCGAGTCTAGCATCCTGAAAATGCATAACATTCTAAAATAAAATTGTACATCCTAGCATTAAGGGCCAACTGCAAGGTCTTAACCGGTGTCAGATCCCTACTACCAAATTCCCGCCCTCACGGTGTGAGTGGCGCATGCGCAGAGGACTTTACCCTCGTTGCCAACTGTAACTTCCCTTGTCGTGGGGGCCCCCTTTCACTCGACGCCATCTTAAAGGTCGTCCGAGTTCCCGTGTGAGGTATCCGTAAGAAGGACAGCGTGGACTCCCCCCCTTCCCCACACTCTCTTCCGCCGGAGTGGATATCCGGCCCCCGGGAAATTCGTAGGAGGGGCATATAGCCGTCTCCCCCCTGGGAGGGGCCTATGGCCGTCTCCCCATAGGCGACCCATCCTTAGTGGGTGCCGCCTCCCTGTGGGAGGGGCCAATGGCCGCCTCCCCCCGGGCGCTCCCATCCGTACTGGGTGGCGCCCCCCCTAGGGACCTTGAAATCACTGCTCACCGATCATGACCTTACCGCCACAGGCCGGATAGTTGACCGACTATCCGGCCCCCCCAACTCCTCCTAAAGGTCATGCCTCCTCAATCCCACTAGCCATGCTATGAAGTCTCCTATGAGTAAATCATTCCCCGCCCTGGACAGGTGAACCCCATCAGTCAAGTAATAGTGATCACCCCGAATACACCCATGGGGAATGCTTTGTAAATGCGCGGAGCGAAACAATTTCCCAATTGTGTTGTTGACCCTCTTTACCGAGTGGTTCAACGCCGTTACCGAGAAACCCCCCCGCCAAACTCTTCTGGGGATCATGTGGGACCAGGCAATTGTGCACCCCGGGAGCCTCCTCGCCAACCAACTGACTGCCGACAATATGTGTTCGACTAACACCCGTCTTCCCAGTCTTACCAAGTCATTGCCCCCCAAGTGCACTATGATTACAGATGGCGGTGACCTTTGCCGCCCTAAGAGTCCCTCCACAAACGCTTGAAATTGGTCAAAACAGAGGCCTCCCTTCCCATGGAAGGTTACTCTGAACCCGTATTCCCCAGATGCGTGAGTCGCGTCACCTGCCATGAATACGTCCCCGGCGCGCCTCACGTATGAGTGGCCCACGACCCATACCACTCGATCTCCAGTTGGTGATCCTTGACCGTTGGTCCTTTGGTGTTGGGTCGATCCCCAATTCCGCCCCGCGTCACAGGCTTGCGAAACTGTAATTCAAACAAAAGACAACAAGCGTGAGTGCATTTCATCAGTCTTTTACAACATGTGCCGTCGCACATACCTCTTGAAACAGTTCGAGGACCAACGGCCCAGCTGTTTAACTTCTTCCGCACCCAGACCCCGAGCCGTAGCCTCTGTAGCGGCCCCTATTCTGAATGAGTGGGTCCCAAAATCGCACGGGTTCAAGCCCGCCGCAGCAATCGTAAGTGCCAGCACCCTCTGAAACTGAAATTTCGTCAACGGGGTGCCGTCCTTGTGTCTAAGCAGGCTCCCTCCCCATGTCGCCGGCCTCTGTGCCAGGTAGTCCTATAAGTACCTTATGGGACAACTGGGGCTCCCTCGGGCGCGCTGCACAACAACACTACTCCCCGAAGCTTCCTGGTCTGTTTTGGACCTGGCTATCGAGATTAATATAGAATCACCCCGTATTTGGACATGATCCCTGCATAGGCCTCCCTCCACATCCTTCTTGCTTCTTGCCACAAGTTCACTTACCCGCATGGCCCCATGGAATGCCAATGCGAAGGCCGCCCGGAACAGAAGTACCTCGGAAGGGGAGGAGCATGTCTCATCAAGTTTTGCTAGTAGCAAAGACAATCTCTCTAAACCAATCGGGTGCCTTGTATCTTGTCTGTGACCCTCCAGGCGTTGCCAACCCCAGAGCGCCTTTCTGACTAGGAAGGAACCCGTCGGGTCCCGTATGCCGTGGAGCTGTGCCATGAATGATATGACCCCCCTATGTCTGTTGGCAGTTGCAGCTGATCGGCCTTCCTTATGAAGCGCCACTAAGAACTCTAGGAAGGATTCCTCCTGCCCCCAGCTACGTCTCCCTACCGGCCCTAAAAAGGCGCAGTATGAACGAAACGCTCCCTCATAGGCTTTCCTCGTCCTGGGTGCTAAGCTGGCTGCCACGAGGTCCTGTAATCCGGGGCACCGATCTGCCATAGTGCTTCAGGGAATGGTGCCGCCACTAGATCCGCTGTAGGTAGATAGCCCCTGAAAGCCTGCATGTGTGAACGAGAGAGTGCATCCGCTGCATTATTCAGTACACCCGGCACATGTTTTGCCCTGAACTGTACATTCAATCTCATGCCTCGCAATACAATTTCCTTCAACAGTCTCAAGATCCACTTTCAGCGTGCTGCCTGGTGATTAATGCACTCGACCACCGTCATATTGTCAGACCAAAACACTACTGAGCGGTCCCTAAAATCTTCTGGCCATGCCAACAGAGCCACCCAAATGGGAAATAGCTCCAAGAACCCAATGTTACCTCTTAGGCCACTGGAGTGCCACCATGTCGGCCATACTTGTGCCGACCATCGGTTACCAAAGATTGCGCCAAATCCCACGCTCCCAGCCAAGTCGGTCCACAAACCCAGTTCGTCAGACGAGGCTGGGGGTTTGTTCCACGCCACCCGACCGTTGAAGTCCGCCAGAAATGCCAACCAAATGCGCATATCCTGGCGAACCTCTGCCGACAGTCTCGTGCGGTGGTGTCCCTCCTTGAGGCCGACCATAGCTTGTGCAATGGAACGTGAGAAGGGGCGAGCCATCGGTATTACTTTTAAGGCAAAGTTAAGCTGGCCCACTGTTTGTTGTAACTGGTGCAGGGCCACCTTCTCTTTACCCAGGCATTGTTTTAAGGAAGCCCTGAACGTGGCCACCTTCTCCATTGGCAGACGGAAACATCCCTCCACGGAATCAAGCTCAATCCCCAGAAACTCAAGTGAAGTAGATGGCCCCACTGTCTTACCCGGTGCCAATGGGACCCCAAACTCCTGCATGAGAGTGCAGAAGTCCTGCAGTGTCTGAGCACATTCCGTACCCAAGAACAGGAAGTCGTCTAAATAGTGCATCACCTGTCTATGCCCAGTGGCCTCGGTGAACGCCCATTCCAAAAAACAGCTGAACATTTCAAAATAAGCACAAGAAATTGAGCAGCCCATGGGCATGCATTTATCCATGTAATACTTCCCTTGGAACATGAATCCCAGCAAGCGCTGGTCCCGAGGGTGTACCGGGAGCAACCTGAATGCTGATTCGATGTCCGATTTTGCCATCAAAGCACCGGGGCCCAGGCGATTCAGTAGCTCGACGGCATCGTCGAACGATGCGTATTGAACTGAACATACTTCAGGGTCAATAGCTTCATTCACCGAGGCTCCCCTCGGGGCCGACAGATTGTGAATGAGTCTATACTCCCCCGGGTCCTTTTTCGGAACCACTCCTAGGGGTGAACACACAAAATCCGCCACTGGCGGGCATGCGAAAGGTCCTGCTACCCGTCCCAAGCTGACCTTTTTGGTAATTTTCTTGGCGGCCACCGCCGAGTTATGTTGAACAGATAGTTGATTCTTACAGAAGGGGCTCCCCCGAAAATTCCCCGCCGGGATGTTGAAGCCATACAGAAAGCCATTCCTCAAAATCCCGGCGGATACATGATCAGGGTATTTGTTCAGCCAGGGAGTCAAAGCCAAGATGTCGATGGGTGAAGACGATTGCTTCCCAGGCACCACCTCAATCCTGCTTGGATCCCCCTTTTCCTCCCGAACTACCGGACTTGGATCTACAGCTAATTTCCGGGTGTGAAGAGTTCCCACAGCCCGCACAAGCATGCCGGAACCTACATGTTCCCTGGGGCCTGTTACAGTTACCTCTGTTGAAACCCCAACAAACCCCACGCTTGCCCCCATTCCCCCCGGTCTTGGGCTGTGATTCCCCACCGGCGCTTGCATGAAAGGGCTGTGCCGGTCTTTGCTGGACTGTCCCAGACCCGCTCCCGCCTGGCAAAGACGTACCCGCCGATCCAGGCAAGAGCTGTTTGTGCCATGACACTGTGTCGAGGCAATCCCACGTTAAAGTCTCATCAAACTCTTTAGATTTTCGAAAGTGAACATCATAACCCTTCCATTCATTCCCCCCGTACATTGTATAAAAATCCATGATCCTGTTCTGGTAACATGATAGATCGGGCAACACTTCAGGTTTACGTTCCCCCATTATTGCCGTAAATATAGAGAAGGCCTTCACCCAGTTCGCTATGGTCTCATCGACCCTAAAGTCCGCCATCTTGGCCCGCCATACGCTGGGGTGCCATAAATCTTTCTGAGTCTTTGCGTACTCTATCTCACGATGGTCGGTCAACAGTGAAAACATATTAATATATTTGTCCCCCCATATCATTTCCTTCGTGGCCGCCGGGATGTGCTGAGACAACCTTTCCCGCCGGGAAGGCACTGAACTCTCCCCAACCATTGGCAATGGGCTCTTACCGGGTTCAGCCGCCGTGTCCGCCGTCTTCGCTCGACCATCCTTTGTGACCCCCGATGCTACCTGTGGGGGAATATAAGGAACATTCGCCGTCCCGGCTTCCCTTGACTGCCGTAACTGCTCAATTATTATTCTGGCTTCCTCGGCCGGATCCCCCGCAGCCACTGCCCCCCCTGCTTTCTTCTTTAGCCAGGGTAACACTGCCGCTAACTGAAGGGCCAGTTCTGGGGGCATCTGATCATCTGAAAAACACGAGAAGTACCAGACGTCTAAGTGCTGGAACCTATAGAGTGTCCCCTCTGCAAGACAAAACCAAAAGGTTAATGTGCAAGGAAAAACATTCCTATAGCGTGAATGTAGAAACACACAGGAGAAGAAGCTCTAGAAAGAAGACTGAAAAGTGCTTGAAAAAATACCCATCAGCCCACTCAATAGCGGAACTTCGTCATCTGGGTTTGTATGGTTGAAAAAGTGGTTTCAACCATTACAAACCCAGATGACGAAGTTCCGCTATTGAGTGGGCTGATGGATATTTTTCAAGCACTTTTCAGTCTTCTTTCTAGAGCTTCTTCTCCTGTGTGTTTCTACATTCACGCTATAGGAATGTTTTTCCTTGCACATTAACCTTTTGGTTTTGTCTTGCAGAGGGGACACTCTATAGGTTCCAGCACTTAGACTTCTGGTACTTCTCGTGTTTTTCATATTGTCTAGTTGGGGGACAAGGTACCTAGAGGTCTTTAAATACGACTCCCCTAAGGCCCTCCAATACTCTTAGTCTTTTGTTGTGGCATCTGATCATCCTCAACTGGCGTTATCACCACCGGGATTGGTAAACCCATGTCCGGACCTGGTACCGGGCTGTCCACCGGTGCGACTGGGTTGATTGCGCCCGGGCTTGCTGGGGGCACCACCGGGACTGGGCCCTCCCTGGAACCCGCCCTCCTCTTATTAGGCTTCCCCTTACCCTCTGGGGCGACATCCGGCAAGGCCGGTCCTATCACTTTCTTAGGCCGCCCCGAGAGGTTGTTCTGCGCTGCTATCTGCTTTTTAACCTCTGCTAAGCCCCGACCGATCGAATCCACTTTACCCATCCTCCGGTCCATCGCCGCTACTCGGTTCACAAGGGTGCCTAGCATCTTCTCCATCTCGGAGCTCTTTCCCGCCTTCTTGCCAGACATATCTTGGCTACTCCGTCCAACTTGATCCAGGAAGGCTGGTACTGAAAGAGAAACAACAAAGATCACAAGTTCTCAAAATTGCTGCTTGTTCCGTCGAGGGCTCACGAGCAACGAGTGGTGCAGCCTTCCGAGCACTGGAACAAGAGGACGCTTCATTGGATTCCCGCTCTCTTTATCCGTCTGCAGGAGGGTGGGGGCCCTCCTCGGGTACGCCCATCCGAGCGCGGACTTCCGGGCTGGTGTCTAGGACAACCCCTTCTGGGCGGGAAGGGCGTGCTCCGGCTACGCCGCTTTGGGCATACCAGCCGAACCACGCCCCGCCAAAAATGGTTTCCCGGGGGGATCGGGGCACCCATCCATACGTTCGGGGGGACCGAGTGGTCTTCCCTTTCCAATATCTAAAACACCTATGGGTCTCCAAATCTTAATCAATAACTTACGTTTTTGTAAATTAAGAGGCCCTGAAATAAACGTTAATAAAACTAAGAAGGAAAATTGCATAATCCATGGAGGTAGTAAGGCTCTTGATAGAGTACACAACATTGATTACTTAGGCGTTAGACTCATGGATACCTTAAGGTTGAGGAGCTTACATTAATGATTGAACATAGATCCAATGTAATCTTAAGGTTTTATAACCAAACCACGTCGTTTAAAATTTCTCCTGCCGTGGAAACTTAATGTGCAACAGCACAGGGAGCTGCTCACTATGGGGCAGAGATTTGGGGCTGTCAAATTACATTCATTGACGACCGCTGAAAAGAGTCGCTGACCTGGCTGTTTTAAAGCATAGCATACTTTATCCGTCTAAATTACAAGAGAACTTGGAGTTTTTAAAGACTCATTGTTAGAGCTATCGAGACTCCGAGGAGCCAAGTCTGTCTCAGGTTGTTTTATCCAAACTTGGAATGCAGAATTTGCGGGATGACCCTATTACTATTACAAAAAAATAAAAACAAACTGCTAAAAGATAGATAAAGGGCCTACATCGATGATCGTTATGTAGCTAACCGTTCTAGTGGGTCTGGAATACTACATTTCCAATGTTTGAAGATTTCTTAGATATAATATTCCCATCATTAACTAGGAATTTGAATAAACGATTAAGTTATCGAGCTCTTCCCATAAGGTCTTTTACAAGTAAATGGTGTACAAATCAAGATCTTAAAATCTGCCCTGCATGTGGCCTGAGTAACGAAGATGAGAAACATATATTTTTCTTTTACAGAGAATACCGCACTACATGTCACAAATGGTTAGCTCCAATTTGCCCCAACATGAGTCCTCATAGCTATTTGGAAGCTTTTAGGATCTTAAAAAGTGACACATCGCTAAGAATAGTATTTGCTGTAAGCAAAGTGGTTTAAGAGATTAGCATTTTTAAATGCTATTGGTTAATGTCTGCACCAAATCAATATACCCCTTCTATTGAAATATTGTTGCACATTTGCTCATTTGCACTATGCATGGTCACTTTATGATTTTATTGCACAGCCTCTAATGCCCACATGAGGATATTATTTTTGTAAAATGCATAGGAATCCTATAGTAGAAGTTTCCGATGCAGCTTAGGCAAAGAGAACTATGAGCCCAGAGCTATTTGTTTCTATTGCTTGTTTTTTAATGGTCTCAAAGAAATGGAGGTACCCCTGTTACTTACGACAGGTGGGGGAACTTAACACTAAAGAATGAGTAGAAACCCTGTCTTAGTGGTTCTTAATCCAAATGACCTCATAAATAAAGAAAGAGGATTAAATCTTTAAGGAACTTATACGACAAAATTACTCAAATGGTGACTAAAGCAGGGCAATTTCAAGTAGACAAGTGGACAAACTCAATGAAAACTAAAAAGTGATTGAACAAAATAAGTTTGTATACAAAAATATAAAATTTATTTCCTCCCGAACGGGTTACAATCTAAAACATGGTTAAAAATTAGTGCATAAAGGCCACCCAAGAGTGGTCAATGATTGCAAAATTATACTTAAAAACAATCCTAACTCCAAAAGTGAACACAGTATAATTTTGCAATCATTGACCACTCTTGGGTGGCCTTTATGCACTAATTTTTAACCATGTTTTAGATTGTAACCCGTTCGGGAGGAAATAAATTTTATATTTTTGTATACAAACTTATTTTGTTCAATCACTTTTTAGTTTTCATTGAGTTTGTCCACTTGTCTACTTGAAATTGCCCTGCTTTAGTCACCATTTGAGTAATTTTGTCGTATAAGTTCCTTAAAGATTTAATCCTCTTTCTTTATTTATGAGGTCATTTGTTTTTTAATGGAACACATCCAAAAATATCCAGCATTTTATCAACTGTTGCACTTTGTACATTTATTTCTTGAGTTTATATCATATTTTTACTGCCTGGTGAAAGTAAGTATGTCAGTCAAATATTTATAAAGTGCACGAATGCCGAGGTGTCTTGGCGCTAAACGAGAACGTGGCATGTGTTGTCCAGGCACAATGACAGAACTTATTTGGGGGGAAATAGCCAAGTCTTCATCTATTTCCTAAACTGGAGCCTTTTCGGCTGCAGCCGAATAGTGGTCGACAGCCTGTTCCAGAGTTTGGCTGCTCGATGGGATAGGCTTTTCGGATCCTGAAATAGCCCATTGCTGCTCCTCATCAGAGAGTCTGTTGCGAGGAGTGCCGGAGAAGTAGTTTCTGCATGTCCATGACTCCCCCACCATATAGTGTCGGAACCATAAGAAATGATTTGTCTTTTTAAGAGGTGTTGATGAATTGGAGCTTTAAATAGGACATTGTGATGATATTGTATGTAGAGATTTTTTTATTGTTTACTTGGATATCAGGTATATACATAATTACATTAGCTTATTACTCTTGCATTTGATTTACATCTGCAGCAATGGTCTCAATAACAAATTCACCTGATTTAACAATACTATTTACACATCATTTATTCCCCTGTCTTTTTCATCCGAGCCATTAAGGGATCCCATAATATCATTCCTTTCCGCCTAGCTGTTAAACCTTTACATTTATATAGTCATTTCCTGCTCTCCAATATTCAATATCCTTGTAATTGATTGATTGATTATCTTATGTGCCCATTGTTTATTGCGAGGGGGGGGTTCCTTATCCTTCCATGCCGTGGCTACCAGCAATCTTGCCACGTAAACCGTTATAAATACAAAGTCTCTCTGTGGAGTATCTAATTCCATCCTATTGTCATAACCTAGTAGCATCAACGTTGAGGTAATTCTTATTTCTTTGTTCATTACCCACAGCCAAAAATTCTCTATTCCTGTTTTAAGCAATTTCCCACAGGAATAAAACATATGAATACTATCTGCCGGTCTACTATGACATCTTGGACATGCATCAGTCTGACTCATTCCCCCGCCAAACAACTTCGCTGGTGTATAGTAAAGATCATACAGCGTTTAATACTGTTGCGCTTTCAAATTTCATGACAAGAAAACCCTAATCCCGATCTTTACTATCATATCTAAATCTACCTCCCCATCTACCAGCTTTTCCGCCCATTTGACCTCTAGTTTCTCCATATCATCAGGTAGTCTCAGCAGTAATTCCACATAAAAATCCACGGGCCTGCATTCCGAACATTTCATTACTCTCAGCACCGGTACCTCTTCCACTTTAATAGATCCCTTCGCGAGACCCCTTATGCGATAGTGTATCTGCACATATTTAAAACAGGAACTTCTATTTAGGACAAACCTTTGAGCAAGCTTCAAAAAGGTTGCTTGTTCTCTATTACCCAAGGATCCTGCAGATGACATTGGGTAGGGCATATCATTTGCGTTTAATCTTTATTTAACAAGTAGCCAGATTGCCTCCCAAACTCCACTGCTATACTCTCTATTTCTTTAATTGTCCCTTGCGAGTCTGATGTAACTATCCCGATATCATCTGCATACGCAAGAATCTTAGTCTCGTAGCCTTGTGTGATAATTGGTTTAATTGCCTGATATTCATAACTCTAGCTATAAATGGATGGAGATAAAATGCAAATAAAATAGGGGAACAGGGGCACCCTTGCGGCGTAGCCCTGGAGATCTCGATCCTCCTTGACGTGTTACCCATCAGTTGGATCTGTGTATATGGATTGTAATACATGGCTTGAATAGCCCTAACAAACCCAGCACCTAGCCCTCTTTCACCCAAAGTACCGCACAGATATTGCCAAGAGACTCGGTTGAAGGCTTTTTCTGCATCCAGGAGCACTACACCACTTCCATATCTAGTATTGATATAACGCGCCTAGTGTGGTCTGTGGTCCTCCTGCCCGGAAGAAAAAGAAGTGTTTCCGGTGGATGTTAGAGTCTGAAAAACTGGAATTGGTTGATTCCAATTTATATCTCAGAAAGGTTTTTCAAAAACTGGGCGAGTTATGGAGCATATTAAACATGTTTAAGTAGAGCTGTTTCCCAGGCTAGCACACTGAACAGATTCTATAGAACCTGTGGTAAACGCCATTTTTTGTCAGTGTTCACGGTTAAAATCCCCCCTTCATTGTCATACGCTGCTGAGGTGTTGGATATGAACCACTTGCAGGAGCAAGGTGAAATTTAATCCAAGGATGTAGTAGAATAGGAAACTCAACTCCTACGTAGGAAATGATAAATTAAGCATCACTGTACAATGAGCAATAGAAAGTATGGAGGCTTGGAGACTTCTTGTTGTGAGAGATCGGGTAAAGAAGTTCTCTTCCCAGTATCGGCTGGATATTGTGTGAAAGGCCCCAGAGGTGGAGTTGTTTTGTAGCAAGAGAGATGGGAAGGACAAATGCTGCATCAAGGCGATGGTTGTGACATACCGCACACCACCAAGCAAAGTAAGACTATTGGAGGAATTTTCCAGTTCTTTGATATCTGATGAAAAGCTACAGCTTTTAATAGGTCAATAAGTAGCAATTGGGATCGGCTTCCCTCCCAGTCCGGTGTTAGACTGCCTGGGAAAACATTTGTTGAAGAAGATTGTTGTGTGAAAAATAACGTTAATTTGATGCCTCCAAAATATAAAAACATGTGGACAGGTGAATAACATATGATGAAGATCAGCGTTAACATGGGAGCATGTCCAGTAAGTATTAAGATTTGTGTTGTGAATTTTACTTAGGTATGCAGGTGTAAAAAATAATCTATTATAAAGAAAGAAAAGTGTTTGTGTTGTGTTGTGCTGGATGCTCTAGATGATTTCCTGATTTTCGTCCACATTCTGTTAAAAAAAGAAATAGGCCAATTCACTCCCAAATCAAATTCCCACAACAGTTCTACTTTAGTTATATCTCGGAGCTCAGGGGGAACCAATAAATGGGAATGAAAGGTGGACGCTTTGGGGGTTATGCGCATGATATTATGCCAAGGGAATGGGGGGGGGGGGGGGTTGGAGAAGACGAAGATTTGAGTTTAGCATAAATATCAAGTATTACATTCCGCAAGATCAAAAATGCAGGATTTAAGGAAGAAGGTAGAAAATATAGTGACTGTAATTGCTTACTTTGAAAAGGGGAGCCCTGATCAAAAAGGGGATGACCCCAGAGCAGACCGTTGTTTCGCCAGTGTTAGAACCGGCTGTCTCTAGTTGGCAGAGGTATACACTTCTGACAAATAGGGGCACACCTTTTCTAGTCAGGGCAAGGGGATCACACCCTTCGATAACCCCTGCTCACCCCCTTGGTAGCTTGGCAGAGCAGACAGGCTTATCTCAGAGGCTGTGTGTTAAGCATTTATGACCACATACAGTAATAAAGTGAATACACTACAAATGGACACGACACAGTAGTATTATAAAAATAAGTATTTTTATATAAGGCTTAGCACAAGACCAAATAACGACAAAAAATGTACACAATCGTAATACATACTCTGGGAAGGAAAAAGGGATAGTTCAAAGGTAGGTTCTTCTTTAGCACAAAAGTCTTTAGTATCAACGCAAATCTTCTTCTTGGCAATACAGTTCTTAGCAACAGGGTAACCCACACGGGGGCTACACGACGTCGAGGCAAAGTTAATCCAAAGGTTCGGCGTCGACCGCAAGGAGCGCTACGTCGAGCCCGGAGTCACACGGACTCCCAACAACACAGTACCTTTAGGAAAATGAAGCACACGATGATCAGCGGCATCGAGCGATCCGGCGTCGCGTCTTCGGTGTCGATCAGGCCTCAGCAGGCGTCGTCGTCGATGATGCGGTTGCACAGAGTGAGCAGCGCTCACGGCGTCGAGAGGGCACAAAGTTGATGCGATCAGCAGCGGTGCAGACACGAGGTCCTTTGGAGCTAGAGCCGAACTCCCACTCACTGGCGTTGCTGCTGGCGTCGGTCGGGCCCGGCGGCCGGTCGTCGAGGAAGCGGGACACTGGGGCCGTTACCCACTATGTCGAGCTGGATTCGGCGACGTCCGTCGGCGTCGAGGTTGCTGGCTCTTTCAGAGGTGCTGGATTCACAGGTTCCAGCAAATAGCACTTTAAGCAGATGAAGTCCTTTAGCCCTGTGACTTCAGCAGGAGACTGGCACTCTTCCAGTCCTTGGAGATTTTCTTATCAAGCGTGAGAGTACACACACAGTTCCTCTCTCCTGGTTCCTCGGCAAAAATAAAGAAGCACTGCAGGACTCCCCCCAGCAAACAGCACACTGGCAGAAGGGGTAGGCAAGTCCTCAGATCAGCAGGCCTCTTGTCCTTGGTTATAGGGTTCCTTGTCAGAAGTGATCTAAATTCTTGGTTCAGGGGTCCTTCTCTTATACCCCTTTTCGGCTTTGATCCCTTTGTCCATGCAGGGGAATTTCCCAACATCCTGGGTCTGTTGTGGGTGGAGCCAGGCAGAAGCTCCTGGCCTATTCACTGAGCAGGGCTGGGTCCTCAGACGCCCAGCAGGAGGTGGAGCCAGCATTGATACTGGCAGGAGCAGAGCTATCGGCCTCCTGGCAGGAGGTGGGGCTAGGATCGTCCATGGCAGGCACAGAGCCATCAGCCGCTTGGCAGGAGGTGGAGCCAGCATTGTATCAGGCAGGGCAGGCTATCAGCAACTACTCTGCCCCTACTCTCAACGCAAATGTTCCACTCATCCCACACTGACTCATCCAGACCTGTGGAGCCACCCAGCTCCTGTCACACACACGCAAGACCAGCAGAAACCAGAAATGGTTAGACAAGAAAATAGACACTTTCCAAAAGTGCTATTTTCAAACCCAGAGTCCAAAAACCATCCACACCAACGGATGCGTAATTAAACCCCGAGTTCAGGGATACCAAACTCGACATTGCACCATGCTCCCCGAGCCAGCTAGGATCATAGCATTAATAATCCCGGCGGCCCATTCTACCCAACGGAGAGCAGGCTACCTCGCAATAGTGAAGAACGAAGATGGCGGTAATTCACTATTAGGACATGCCAACTTGGTCAGGCGTGTCCTACCTTATACTTACAATGCACCCTGCCCGCGGGCCTACCATAGGGGTGACTAACATGAAGTCAAGGGAAGGTTTGGGGGGCTGGCAAGTAGGTATACTTGCGCAGCCGGCGTGACAGCACTAGGCTGCACGTGGGTCTCGCAATGACCAACCCATAGACATTCTTTTACGAGGCCGCTCCTGTGGGTGGCACAACACGTGCTGCAAGCCCACGAGCGGAATTTGTATTTACAAGCCCCGGCACTCCTGGTGCACTAGACTAGGGACTGACAGTAAACCAAATAGGCCAAACATGGGTACAATCGATACATCAATTTAACATAGGGAGCACTTGCGCTGTGGCACTGATCAGCAGTGACACCGCGCCCAAAGCATATACCAGCAAAACATCGTAAAACAGTGGAGGCAAACAGAAAAAATGGAGGAGAGACTCAAGCCAATGATGTCAGGTCTAACGCGTGTCCCCTCCAGCTGAAATGTGGGGAGAACTACCCTTGATCTAGGGAGTCCTCATCACTAAGGCGGAAAAATCTGGACAGACCATCAGCATTGGCGTGATCTGTACCAGGGCGGTGTTCCACCGTAAAGTCCATCCCCTGTAGGAAAATAGACCACCTCAACAGTTTCGGATTCTCACCCCTCATCTGCATCAACCATCTGAGGGGCCTGTGGTCTGTCTGAACCCGGAAGTGAGTCCCAAACAGGTAGGGTCTTAGCTTCTTCAGCGCCCAGACCACAGCAAATGCTTCTCTCTCTATCGCACTCCACCTCGTTTCCCTGGGAAGTAACCTCCTACTGATGAAGGCTACAGGCAAGTCTCGGCCCTCTTCATTCACCTGAGCTAGAACAGCCCCCACGCCATGCTCTGAAGCGTCCATCTGGACAACAAATTCTTTTGAAAAGTCGGGTGCCTGGAGTATAGGTGCTGTGCACATTGCAGTTTTCAGGGTGTCGAAGGCCGTTTGACAGGCATCAGTCCAGATCACGTTTCGTGGCTGCTTCCTGGAAGTCAGCGAAGTCAAGGGGTGCACAATGTTACCGTAATCCTTGACAAACCTCCTGTAATAACCCGTGAGTCCTAAGAAGGCTCTCACCTGAGTTTGGGTTTAGGGCGGCGCTCAAGCCAGGATGGTATCAATCTTGGGGGGCAACGTTGCCGCTCCCTACTTGGTGCCCCAAGTACACCACCGAACCCTGCCCAATCTGGCACTTACTGGCTTTGATTGTGAGGCCTGCTCCGCGCAGGGCCAACAACACTTCCTGGAGGTGGCGCAAGTGTTCCTCCCAGCTGGCGCTGAACACTGCGATGTCGTCCAGGTAGGCGGCACTGAAATCCTCCAGTCCAGCCAAGACCTGGTTGACCAACCTCTGGAAGGTGGCAGGGGTATGCTTCATCCCAACCTTAAACGGTCCAGTCCACCTGTCCTTGAGCGCACAAGGTTCCACAGGGGACATGACCCACACTTCCTGACCAGGCTGAAGCTCTACCAGAGTGGCATTCCGGTCGTACCATCGCTTCATCTCCTCCTGGCTGGCCTCCAGATTTGCCTGAGCAAGTTCTCTGAAGCGCCGAGTCTGGTTCCGGAAGGCCAGCATGTAGCTGTATACATCCTGGGGAGGTTTCCTGGGAGATTGCTCCCAGACTTCCTTGACCAGACTCAAAGGCCCTCTTACCGGGTGACCGTACAAAAGCTCAAAGGGGCTGAACCCTAGAGATTTTTGCGGCACCTCTCGGTAAGCAAACAACAGGCATGGCAAGAGGACGTCCCATTTCCGCCTCATTGGTTCTTCAAGACCCATGATCATGCCTTTCAGGGTCCGGTTGAATCTCTCAACCAGCCCATTTCCTTGAGGGTGGTAAGGAGTGGTGAACTTGTAGGTTACCCCACACTCCTTCCACAGAGACTTCATATAGTTCGAAATGAAGTTGGTGCCTCGGTCTGACACCACCTCTCTGGGGAACCCCATCCGGGAGAAAACACCCATCAGTGCCCGTCCCACCACGGGGGCCGTCACTGTTCTGAGAGGGATGGCTTCCGGGTACCGTGTGGCATGGTCCACCAAGACCAGGATGAACCGGTTGCCCAGGGCTGTCTTGGGGTCCAGGGGCCCAACAATGTCAATACCTACCCGGTCAAAGGGGGTACTGACCACCGGAAAATGTTGGAGGGGAGCCTTCTGCTTCCTTCCGCTTTTCCCACTTGCCTGGCAAGTGCGACAAGTCTTGCAATGGATGTCTACATCCCTACGCATCTGAGGCCAATAAAAATGGGTGACAAGCCTGTCATAGGTCTTGTCCTGCCCCAGATGTCCAGCTAACGGAACGTCATGAGCCAAACCCAGTAGGAAGGCTCTGAAGCGCTGGGGTACCACCAGCACACGGGCTGACCCAGGCTCAGCAGCCTTAGGCTCGCTATACAGGAGGTCGTTCTCCCAGTACACAAAATCTGACCCTGACTGATCACCTAAGGATTGGGCTGAGGCCTGCTGCCTCATACCCACAAGAGAAGGGCACACTTTCTGTTCCGCACAGAATTCCTCCCTGGAGGAACCACCATCCTGCTGCCAGTGGGTCAGCTCGGGCAAGTCTCCCAGTTCGGCAATTTGTTCCCCTGTGGGCTCCAGGGCATCCCCCTCAGGGTCTACCTCCTCCTGGACCACGGGAAGTACGGGGGCCGGTTTCCTGCACCCCCTGCCTCTTCTCTTCACAGCTGGGTCCTGGGCCGTACTTTCAGGCTCCGGGACTCCATCAACACCCTTACTCGCTGTCATCGAACGAGTGGTTGCACACCCCCACTCTGGCACGCCCAACATTTTCAAGTGCGCCTCTCTCTCCACCTTCGCCCAAGGGGAGTCTTCTAAATCATTGCCCAGGAGACAATCGACAGGCATGGCGGGCCTCACAGCAACCTGAAGAGTACCTGAAACTCCCCCCCATTCAAAGGAAACCTGAGCTATCTCACCTTCTTTCTGGGAGTTGTCGGCAGCTATCACAGGGTAGAATGCGTGGGGAACCACCTGCTCTCTGGACACTAAGTGACACTTGACAGCTGTCACACTCGCTCCGGTGTCTCTGAGAGCTTCCACTCTATGGCCATTAATGGTCACCCACTGCCTATATTTACTAGTGTTACTAGGCAGAGGGGGTGGAGGGACCATTTGCATGTCTCCTAGCGAGACCAGGGACATCTCTGCGGGACCCCTCCCACCATGGACAACCATCTCCTCCCCTCCCAGGGCTACGCTCGCCAACTGACGGGGGGGTGCACTCGGCGGTGCATTCGATTTCTTCATGGGACACTGGGGATCGTAATACCGGTGTCCCACCTGCCCACAAGTGTAGCAGGTTAGGGGGCCCCTATGAACAGGTTTACCCGTCGGGGCCCCTGGCTTCTTCTCAGGGGGAGGCTGGGAACCTTTCCCTTGGTTCCCTTGGGGATTACTTTGGGGCCCTTTCTGGGACTCCTTCTGTTTACCCTTGCCCCCCCACTCTTCTGCTGGGGACCCTGCCCACCTTTGGCTGAGTCTCCCACTGGACCCTTGTGGACCCTGGTACTGACCCAGCGGTCCGCCTCCTCAGCAAGTTTTCTAGGGTTAGATATCCTGCTATCAATCAGGTGCTGGCGCAGCTCTGGAAAACAGTTATTAGACAAATGCTCCCAAGCAAACAAATCATAAAGAGCTTCATACCTTTCCACTTTGCTGCCCTTTACCCAACCATCCATGGCTCTGCAAAAATAAGACACATATTCAACCCACGTCGTACCAGGCAACTTCTTACAGTCTCTAAAAGCTTGTCTGTACTTCTCGGGGGTTAAGCCATACCGCAACATTAAAGCATCCTTCATATGAGCATACGACATCCTATCCGCAACAGGCATGTCTAACAGGGTATCTCTCCCCTCATTCACAAAGCGACGCCACAACCCCGCTCCCCAATTCTTCTCAGGGACCTGGTGGGCCAACAATGCTAACTCATATGCTTTAAACCACTGACCAATATCTTCGTTTCTATGATAATCCTTTATCACATCTTTGGGAAAGTAAAACTTACTTTCTGCAGGCCCAGATGGAATGCTGCCACCAGAGGGATTCAATTCTAACTTCTTAGCCTGGATGTCCAACTCCCTCAACTTGGTATCACGCTCCAGAGCTAACTTCTCTCTTTCAAAATCTAACCTTTTGGTCTCCAAATCAGCTTCTCTTCTACCTCTTGCATTTTCTAACTCCAACTGCCCATTTATCTTTAGCCTTGCCATTTCCATGTTGTATGCACGCTCCTTCGCCCTTTCTTCTCGTTCTTCAGGGGAAAGACCTTTGGAGGAAACACTGCTTCCGGGAGAGGACTCAGGCCCATTCGCTGGCGCCTCCTCATCCCCTTCCACTGGCGGTACCACCACCGGATCAGTGGGATCTCTTGACTCCAACCAGGCCTCCAAAGCTTTGAGATATTGCTCTTTCCTTGAGAGGCCTTTGGTAGGCACTTTCAGCTGCTTGCAAAAGAGTTTCAGCTCCCTCAAGCCGTAGACGTTTATCTTCGCTCTGTCGAATTCCTCCTCCTCAACAACAACAACAGGGGCAGTGACTCCGTTGTCACTCATGGTCAAAACTGGCAGTGTTTAAAAAATCAAGCTTCAGAAAAGCGGAGAACCAAAAATAGGATCCTTCCAAACTAGATTGTGACTGCGTTATGGTCTGCTTTCACTATGTAGCGCACACTAATCACTGCACATGGGTCATAAATGCAAGGTCCAAATCCTCTCGCTGCTGCCAATGTTAGAACCGGCTGTCTCTAGGTGGCAGAGTTTGATTGTGTCAAGACGGCTCCACCAAGAGAGATGAAGGGGATGCCAGCCTGTGCTTAATGTTTTAAGTTCAGCAGAAGTATTCTTGGGTTCTAATCGATGCTCCTGCTTTTGAGTTTATATAGTATGATTAAATGCATTTTAGGGAACATCCTTGCAATTGTAAATGCTTAATGTTTAATTCAATTTGCAGAAATGCCTAACATGTCAGTGCTTAATTTGTTAAAAAAAAAAATAAATCTGGGCCTAAAGTTTAGGTTCCTAGGAGCGCAGCTGGATTTATGGAAGCTTGGGGTGCCCGATACCAAGGCTGTATAGTGTTTATTGTAGGTTATTAGACCTCGTTAATTCACTCTGACACTTCCTGACTTTGTTCCTCTAGTGCAGTGGTCTTCAAACTGTGGGGGGCGTTGAGACATCTCTAGAGGGGGCACCAGTAGACCATTTGCAACCATCAGTGCTGCATGGTCCTTCACAGACGGCTTCCACTAGCTGAATCCGGTTCAAGTAATATCCATTGTAGGATAACTGGGCGTGATTTACAGATGGGGTCGTGTAAAATGTGCAGGTTCTACTCGGATGGTGTAAATCTGCCTTCAGTGGGACTGTTACCGACAGCCGAACCATACTACGGTCATTTAAGTTACTGAAACACAAACAAATTGTTTCTGATATAAATCACGTGCATTTGTCAAACACTGTTAAAACGTGAGAAACACTGCCCCCCTTACTGTACAACGGCTTCCATCGACATTAGGACTCGTGCGTCACCCCATTGAAAGGCCCACCTACCTGCCTCACTCTTAACACAGTGCCTCGTCAAGACCCTTAATAGGCGGAAAAATAGCCAATTACACATGTTCAGCACTTATTACAGGCTGCAACCATGGTGCGGGACAGAAATGTCTCACGAAGGCACTAGTTTTTGAAAATATTAGCTTCACAGGTCCTGGTGCTCTTAGGTTGATCCCTCCTTATACACACAACCAGATATGCAAACATATTTAATGTAAATGCTTAACTACTTTTCTCTTTTGCTTGGCCGTAATATTTCAAATTGGTTGGAGGCCGCAGCCTGGATGGCAAAGGCGGTACAGCGCCTAGAGCGCCAAAAGTCTAATGCAATTCTTATTGCTTTCAAACAATTGCTAACTATTTAAATAATTTTATTGGGCATTATAATTTAAAAGATACAGTTTTCACAGTTATCTATCTATAAAACATAAAGGCAATATAAACATGTAGAACAGTCAGCTGTTTGTTACTTTAACATTACATCGGCGGCTCCAGACATTTAAATTCGAGACTTTGGACTCGACGAAAATGGTAAATATGCCCCGTCACTGCACTTGTGTCCTTCGCCCAAGAAATACGTACGGAATTATTATGTTAACAATCCTTTCTCCCCAGACAGCACATCCAGCTGCGATAACCCTCTATTCTACCTGAGCCCGCGATGAATCACTCATGTAAGCTAATCAGCAGTTTTGTCTGCATCCCCTCCCCCACGCCACTTCGCGTCCAGACACTTAGTCACATAACTACCTGTTTCCTTTTTTTCACGCTATTCGCCAGTCACTGTAAGCAATTAGTCTTGTACACCCGTCCCCTACCGGTGCACTCCAACTCGCTCACCGGACCGACCACCCGATCTCAGACCCAGAATCTTTTCGAAAATGCAATTTGTGTCAATGGCTGATCATCACTTTCCTGCTCTCGTAGATACCGCGCGCCGTAATTTAATCACCGGTTTTTATACACACACCTTCTTCACTCGCCGTTTTCATTGTTCTCTGGACCTTGTGGACACCTACCACCACCAATCGGTTTAAAATTGTTAATTTTCACCTCTTCACTTGACTTTTGATAAAGTTGTTCCAAACATGCCAAAACTTATGTATATTTCTTGTCTCCCCTTTTCCTTCCCATGTAATTTTTGTAATATTTTGTATGTAAAGTAATGCGATAAAAGGCATAGTGTTATTAACTGATGTGCAAGACAATAATGATGATATTTCTTGTCCTGATGATGATGTCCCACATTTAAAAAGGCATCAAAACGTCGACAAAAAACCCCATATGGAATATGATAATGCAATATTGAGTCTGTAACACTGACCACAAGTGTACAGACAGAGTTTCGCTTGGCCATTCCTTCGTTGTTTTATCTTGAATGTTGTGGGTCACGGCTGTGCCCACTTGCTATCTGTTGGTTCTCAAATCTTACTTTATTTACTAGAACGTTTATAATAAACTTCTTGTCCGGCTGGACAAAAGACATAATACTTATCAGGTGTATGATTATTGTTCCTGAACTTTATCCTGTCCACTATTAGGGACCATTGTTTTGTGTAAAATGATATTGCCCAAGGTCCCTATTGCATACCTTTTGGGTTCCCTTGTCTTTTTGCAAACTTAGTTTACGCTTACAGCTTACTTCTAGGTGATGCCAAGGATTAATGCCTGAGTTTGCCCTGCAATATTGCCCTTAGTTTCATGCCTAGTATTTCTTTCCCTCACGTATTCTGCCAAGGTTTCATGCCAATGATAACATTCTTATTTCAGCTGGACACTAATGGACTTCCTTAACCCTTTTTCTTACTTCTCCCGTTTTTCCTTGTAAATAATCCCCCTGGTATACTTTGCTCTGGTGCCAGTTGGCGCCCCATTATGATTACTGCTATTATTGTGTTTGACCTTTGCAGGTTGGAGATAATACAAAATGTATTCTTTTTCCAACCAGAAGCAGTGTTGTGTCTCTTTTGTGGTGTGCCTGGCGTCTCGTCTGTGGGTACTGCGTAGATGTCTCACACATGTCCTCTGGAGTTTGGCTGCCCGCTCTGCTCCATGCTACCCCCTGTAGAATTGGCAACCCCATTTCTAACAGGGTGATCGTTTTCCTGGACTCAGTGGGGATCCACTTGAAGATCTAATTAAGGAGGCAGAACATGTGGAAGCAAGAGGACGGGATGGCGTTGATTTGGCTGTTCACTGAGAGCGTGGTGTCCAGGTGGGAGGGGGGTATTCCGAGGTCTGTTGGCCATACAGAGTCAGCCCAGGTGGAGGGCTTCGGTCATGTCTGAACAAAACATGAGACAGCTGTCCTTCATCCCATCATTGAAGTTGCTCTTGGTAGCTGTAGGTTCGTCTGTGAGGGAGAGAGTCAGCTGGGTGTTGTCGGTACAGAAGACAATGTTGAGTCCGTGGCTGCAAGTGGGGCCATGTAGATGTTGGCGGATGGGGCTCAGGGAGGATCCCTGAAGCACCCTGCAGCTGATCTCTGTGGGTTCTTATTTGAACAGTGGAAGACTGACTCTCTGTGTTCAGCCAGCGAAGAAGGTGCGGATCCATTCAAGGGCTTTGTCATGGCTACACTCTTGCCTTGGTTGAGGAGGGTGCGGGCCTCATCTGTAGCGGCGAGGAGAGCGGTCTCAATGCTGTGGTTGCTGCTGAAGCCGGATTGGGAGAGGTCCAGGATGTTGTTCATTTCAACGAACTCTGAGAGTGTGGCACTGATGGCTTTCTTGATTACTTTGGCTGTGAAGGGGAGAAGACAGTCTGTAGTTCTGAGGTCCGTGGGGTCGGCAGAAGGTTTCTTTAGCAGGATGCTGATCTCTGCCTGCTTCCAGCCTTCCAGGAAATTTGCAGATTCAATGGAGTAGTGGATGGTGCGGCAAAGGTGGGGTGCAATGGAGGTACCTGTCTCTATTAAAGATGTGATGAGGGCAGGGATCCGAGGGAGCTCCAGAGTGGATGCTTTTCATAATCCTGGAGGTGAGGGTGGCCCAGTTGCTCAAGGTCAGCTGGGAGCTGGAGCCGTTGGGTGGGTTTTGGGTTGCAAAGCTGTGATGGAAGAAGGCGGCGAAGTTGTCGCAGGAATTTCTGGAAGTGGGATGTCTGCGGTCTCTGCTCTGGGTTTGGCAACAAGTTTGTTGCGGTTGTGTGCGTTGGCGTTGATGTGTTCCTCGATGGCTGCTTACTTTGTTGTTCAGAGGAGGCAGTGGTGTGCGTAGTTTGCCGTTCTCTTGCTGATCCTCCATCTGTTCTTGAGCCATCTGCAGGTGCCCCTGCAATCTTGGAAGGTGGAGGAAAATTAGCTGGCTTTCTTGGGGAGCTGCTCACGTGAGGGTTTCTTAAGGGGGGCCAGTGTGTTGGGGAGGTCAGAGATCCAGCAGTGGAGGTTGCATCCTGAGGTTTTGGGGTCCATGGATGTCTGTGGTGGGGGCGTCTTGCTGAGGAAGGTGGTGAGATGTTCTTCAGTACCTTGTTCCAGATTCTGTATGCATGGTGGAGTTCGGTGGGTTTGGTGAAGAAGTGGACACAAGCTAATGGAATGGTGTAAAGGTTCATGGGTACACTAAATAGAACAGTGCAATGGGTGATAGCATTGTGCATGCGTATCCGACACTTCACATTCAATGATAGACGAGTGTCTATAAACCCTCATGTTTGGGAGACCCATTCACACCAAACTCCTCTGGTTGTCTTTTCCGTGGAAAACGATAAACTTAAGGCCACAGACAGAGAACAGGCATTTGCAATGCAATAGGTCTCACAGTTACCAGAGTTTAAGCTTATGGCATTGTAAATGACAATCCCTTTTATTTATGTTTTTAAAACAAAATCAAAAGGCAATGTTAATAGCTCAAACTCACATAAATGGGAGACCTATTGCATTGGAAATGCTTGTTTTATTTTCCTCGGCTGTGCATGACTACAAGGTTCTGCTCCTTGCAGGGCCGTGCTGCTGCTTGCAGCGCAGGGCTGTGCTGCATGTGGGTGCTGCTGCTTGCAGCGCAGGGCCGTGCTGCTTGTGGGTGCTGTTGCTTGCAGCATGTGGGTGCTGTTGCTTGCAGCGTAGGGCCGTGCTGCATGTGGGCGCTGTTGCTTGCTGCGCAGGGCCGTGCTGCATGTGGGTGCTGCTGCTTGCAGCGCAGGGCCGTGCTGCATGTGGGTGCTGCTTCTGGCAGGGCCGCGCTGCATGTGGGTACTGCTGCTTGCAGCGCAGGGCCGTGCTGCATGTGGGTGCTGCTGCTTGCAGCGCAGGGTCGTGTTGCATGTGGGTGCTGCTGCTTGCCGTGCTGCATGTGGGTGCTGTCGCTTGCAGCTCAGGGCTGTGCTGCATGTGGGTGCTGCTTATGGCATTGTAAATGACAATCCCTTTTATTTATGTTTTTAAAACGAAATCAAAAGGCAATGCTAATAGCTCAAACTCACATAAATGCGAGACCTATTGCATTGGAAATGCTTGTTTTATTTTCCTCGGCTGCACATGACTACAAGGTTCTGCTCCTTTCAGGGCCGTGCTGCATGTGGGTGCTGCTGCTTGCAGCGCAGGGCCGTGCTGCATGTGGGTGCTGCTGCTTGCAGCGCAGGGCCGTGCTGCATGTGGGTGCTGCTGCTTGCAGCGCAGGGCCGTGCTGCATGTGGATGCTGTTGCTTGCAGAACAGGGCCGTGCTGCATGTGGGTGCTGCTGCTGGCAGAACAGGGCTGTCCGGCATGTGGGTGCTGCTGCTTGCAGCGCAGGGCCGTGCTGCATGTGGGTGCTGCTGCTGGCAGAACAGGGCCGTCCTGCATGTGGGTGCTGCTGCTTGCAGCGCAGGGCCGTGCTGCATGTGGGTGCTGCTGCTTGCAGCGCAGGGCCGTGCTGCATGTGGGTGCTGCTGCTTGCGTAAGGTTGATGCGCATGTAGGACTCAACAGCTCTCCAAGTAGCTGCCTCCTGAATTCACAAGAGGCTGATCATAATGCTTCCCAGGAGCAGGGCTGGTCCTTTTTATATCCCAGAATGCATTGTGAAATCGAAAAGCAATGATGTGTCTAAATGTTCCTCTGAGCTTGAAGTGTACATATCACAGAAGTGTAGCGGCTCTTCCCTTTGAAAGGGACCCCGATAAGCACAGTACACCAGGCCCTTGGAAGAGGAGAAAAGACGCGTAATCTCTCTGCTTCTGGCAACTCACAATGTCAGATCTGGCCTCCAGCACAGCGCTCACCAACTGGTTACGTGTATACGTAGCCGCGCACCAGGAGCGGAGCGCAGACCAGAAATAAAAGACCACCCTAGGATGCGTTAGGAAGTAAAATATTCTTTTTATTTTCTCAAAAATCTTTATTGAGAAAGATTGCACACACAGGTCAGTTATAAGATTCCAGAGTTGTAAAGCAGTGAGCACATCAATACAAGACAGCACAGCAGAGGCAAGATCCATGGACAATAGCATGGAGGGACGGAGGGGGGCCTGGGCAGAGAGGAAACAGCTCATGGGCGCCAGCGGGCGCTGTGAATCATGATTTGAGAAATATGTCGCAAGGACCAGCAGCATGGCAGTGCAGACCTCGCCCCAGTATGCAGAGACCCAGGGGCACAGCCAGGCGAGGTGAGAGAAGTCGGCTGCGGACGCGGAGCAGCGCAGGAATCTACCACTAGCAATAAGTCCCAGCTTGTGGAGTTGGGCAGGAGTCCGATATAACCGGTGTATATACTTGAAGTGAATGAGACGCAACTGTTAGAATTGGGGGTCTCTGGTTGGCGCAAGTATGCACTTGTGACAAGCAGGGACCCTCTCCTCTAAGTCAGGGCGAAGGATGACCCCTTTAGAATGACCCTTACTCACCCTCTAGGTGCGTGGCGTGAGCAGCCAAGGCTATTCTCCAGGCGTTGTTTAGTTAAGCATTTGTAATCACACACACAGTAAAATACACCAATCCCCCCACAAATGGACACCAGGCTGTGAGTATATAAAAATACGCTTCTTTATGTAAAAATATATATCTCTATGCAGTTCAGACTTAGTACAAGACCAAATAACGTTTTGTATACCACAGGTTGTAAATAGGTAAAGCTTTCTCTTCTGTTTCAGTTCAAATGGCTTTCCACAGGGTTCCCTTGTAAATTTACTTCTTTGCAGCTCTAATGTGGATTTCTTCTTGAAATGCCCCACCAACAGTTTACAGTTCCAGGGGCAAAGGTTTCTTTGTTAAATGCGGCTTACTTTCTCACAAAATGAAACCTCTCCCTCAGTTCGATGGGTTCTGGACCCACCCCGGGCCTTCGGCGCTCTCCACTGTGAAATTGACTCGGCCCCTACCAACTCTCACGCATCGGGAGTGAGCACTCCTGTGCCGGTCCCGGCCCTTCAAGGGTGAAACTGACTCGGCCCCTACCAACTCTCACGCATCTCGCGGTGGGCTTGGAATGGAGACCAGATAGGGCCTCGGGAAACCCTGGGCCTTTTCCAGAGGTGGGGGCTGAGCTGCGGAGCAGAGCAGCAAGCAGGCGATGAGAGGAGCCTCTGGGGCCAAGGCGCAGGGAAGGCTGATGTCCTTCAGGAATGCTTCTCTGCTCGGCTCCAAAGCAAGAACGGGGGAAACACAAGTTGCGGGCCCGAGCCCGGTGGTGATGGAGGAGCACTTCACGAACACTTCCTTTTTCTTCAGCGGGGGTCGGCACAGGCTTGTGCGACTCCGGTGATTGGGGGCACTCTTGGATCTTGACGCCAGCGGGCGTGTGCAATCAGGCAGGCGCGGCCCGCGACCCTTGGCACGACGGTGCGGGGGTCTCCTCAGCGGGGGCGGCGCGGCCTGACAAGCCTCCAAGATCACGAAGCGGGGTCACAGGGCACGGACTGTGCAGCTGTCGACCCGGCGTAGATCACAATCTTTGGAGGGCATTCCGGCAGGAGGGGGGAGAGCGCTTCAGGGCTTCCAGTAGCAGGCAAGGGGCAGAGGAGCAGGTAGCCTAGCCTGGGGGCAGAGAGCGACTCCGGTCGGAGCGAGGCTCTCACAGGACAAAGGCAGGCAAGCTCCCGAGTGCCACAGCCCTAGGAGGGGGCGATGAGGGGCGCAGTCTGGCTCCAGCGGGATGCACACACGGCTCGAATGTCAGGACGAGCAAAAGCACCAAGGACCCACTAGTCCTGGGGTCCAGTTCAGGGGGCAAGCTCAATCAAGCCCTTGGAGAATGTTTAGAGCACAAAGCAGCAAAGTCTTTAAAGCAAGTCTTCTCCTCTCCTTTCTCAGCAAGGCAAGCAGCAGGCCAGTCCTTCCAGCGTCTCTTCTCCTTCTGGTCGGGCAGAGGTCCTTTGTGGTAAAACAGGATTCTGATTTACAAGGAGCAGGGCTCCTACTTTTATACATAGTTTCTTTTGTTCTGTCAGGCCAGGGGGGCCTTTGCATAACTGCTCTCAGCCTCTGAGCACTTGTTGGGGGTACTTCTGGCTTCTGCATTCAGTGTGAGGGCAGGCACATCAGACGCTCCACAGGAGGTGGAGCCAGCATTGTGTGGACAGGGGCAGCCAGGAGTACCTTGATGATGGGGCTTCGCCCTTCCTGGGCCAGGCGCAGGCTGAGTCATCAGTCGCTCCCCAGGGGGGCGGAGCCAGCATTGTGGTGGCAGAGCACAGCCAGATTAAGAGTCAAGGGGCACTCCTACTTCCCACTAAGGTGTAATCCTTGCATTCACCACCTGTCATCCCCCAGCCCTGTCACTCACACATCCCAGACAGTCAGATACACATACTGCAGAGGCGGGCTGAAATGGTTAGGCAAGCAAATGCTAACTTTCTAAAAGTAGCATTTGCAAACACAGGATATTAAAATAAACTTTACTAAAAGAAATATTTTATTATTCTGAGTTCAGGCATACTAAACATTAATTTCTACCATGTTCCCTGAGTCTGCTGGGATTATAGAGTGTAATAATTCCAGCAGCCCATCCTGGCCTAAGGGGAGCAGGTAGCCTTACAATAGTGAAAAACGAATTTGGCTGTAATTCACTATTAGGACATGCCACACACATCAGAGCATGTCCTACCTTACACTTACAATGCACCCTGCCCTAGGGCCTACCATAGGGGTGACTAATATGAAGTTAAGGGAAGGTTTAGGGGCTGGCAAGTGTGTGCACTTGCCCAGCCAGCATGACAGTACCAGACTGCACACAGGTTCTGCAATGGCAGACCCTAGACACATTTTAAAGCTGCTTCTGTGGGTGGCGCAACCAGCGCTGCAGGCCCACTAGCAGTATTGGCATTTACAAGCCCTGGCACTCCTGGTGCACTTTACTGGGGACTGACAGTAAATCCAATGAACCAATCAGGTATACCAAACACAGTTACACTTTTCATAGGGAGAGCATATGCACTTTAGCACTGGTCAGCAGTGGTAAAGTGCCCAGAGTCATTAAACCAACAAAAACAGGTCAGAGAGAGTATTGGAGGAAGGCAAAAAGTTTAGGGATGACCCTGCCAAGAGGCCCAGGTCCAACAGCAACCAATAGTTTGGGGAGAGACGTTTGATCTGATTACAACTATACAGCCAGTCGACTTGAGAGATTTAGGCTCCCAGGTCGTCGCCACATGCAATGCACGTCCGGTCCGTAGAGATAGAAGACGCTGATAGTATGTAAACATTGGGCCTTATTTATGAAAAGTGACGCATCCTTGCGCAAACGCAAGGATGCGTCACTTTTTCGTACGACACGCTGCGTCAGAAAGTTGCGGCGCGGATGGGTCATATCTACGGAATGACGCACCATGCCCCAAGGGGAGGCACAAGGCGGGGAAAAGTGACGCAGACGCGGCCGTCCTGACGCACCGAAAAGACACGCAAGTGCGGGAAAAATGCCGTAAGTCGCATTTGCGGAACGAAGCAAGTGTACGCATCGCTGCGCCACTATCACGTTGCGTCAGAATCCGGAAAACGCCAAAAACATGCGCATCTATCACCTAATTCTCCCGCAAATGGAAAAAATTGCCACCATGGAGCCTGAAGGACAGAGCAGCAGCCAAGGAAACCTTCCACATGGCAGCCAGGATGCCCAGCCTGCAACACAGGGAGAAACCCTTGGAAAGAGGAAGCGCAAAATAAATTTCAGTGCTGAGGAGAATAATACACTGATAAGTGAGGTAACAGACCACCAGCACCAGCTGTTTGCTAGTTCCAAATTGCCACTATCCAAAAAAGAGGCTATTTGGCAGGACATATTGACCAAGGTGAACTGTGTGGGCCAATCTAGGCGGACAGTTATTGACCTAAAAAAACGGTGGAATGATATAAAGCGCCGCACTAAAGAAAAAATGGCCAAAAACCGGAAAGAAGCTGGGCTTACAGGAGGAGGCAGCCCATCACAACAAGAAGAGCTGCATGACCTTGAGGAGCAGGTTGCAGTGGTCATCCCAGAGGAGTTGGTTGTTGGAATCCCAGGGCAGGACAGTGCACTGCATGAGGAACTGGAAGACACACAGGGTAAGTCCCTACAAGGGGAAATGTGCAAAGAAGGTAATGTTGTGCTGTGCATAAACTAAGGTGGCTGGTTCAATTACTGACGTGTTGTGGAAAGAGAAATCATGCAATGTCATGAACTGTGAAGGGTCTACAAAAAGTATTGTACCAGGGACATGCACATGTTACATTTGGGAAACAGCTACCCCTGTGTAAGTAAACATATATGTCCAAAGTGAAGTCCCAGCCCACTGCTGCACCTGACAAGTGCCACACGCAGGTGCAAAGATATAACTACCCTCCTGAAAATAAAATCACACAACATCCTGCAACAGACCGAGTTTCACACTTGTATAACTTGGACTGCTACCACTGTGCTGGCAGGATGTTATTTTGTTCATGTAGTGGTGCCACAATGTGCCACACCCACAATAATAGGCCACAGACAGCCATGTAACATAGTACAACATATCATGTCATTGCATCATTCCCACATTAAAGTGTCAGAAAGCGCACTTCCAGGGCTGTTGCTAAGGGTATACCCAGAAACATCTATGTCCAATTGACAATGTGCAATTGGAACGTCAAAATGTAACTATCATGCTGTGCCACAAAGATATGCATACACAGGGTCTGTGTAAGGCATGCACAACCTGAATTAAAACGTAATCTCCCCTCCATGATAAAACCAACATATCTCTTTTGCATTCAAGTGGACACATAGAAAGGTGAAAAATCTTTTCATGACTGCATCATGCACGAATGTGTCCCTTCCATGCACACAAACACTGATCCCCTGCACCGCTGGACCCCCTGCAACATGGTGCAAGTCTGCCTGGGTTGGCGCATGCCAAGCATTGTGCACCTGTGTTGTTGTGAAGGACAGGTGTGCTGCTGAGTATGGCCATGGGCCTGGTCACGATAATGTAGTTGTCGTAGTACATGGTCAACCATGGCACATTAGAGTGCCTGCTCATTCTGAGTGTACCAGTGTATGGGTTAACAATGCCTCTTTGATGATTGTCGTGCTGCCACATGCAGGTGACACAGAAGTTGTCAGTGACAGTGATGGTGATGTTTGTAGCAGAGTTATGTCCTGGCAGGTGAGGTGGCATACAGGGTTGAAGGTGAGGAGGTACCTGACATTGTATTCTTGCAGTGTTCAAGAGGAATAAACCTTGGTTCACAGTGTGTACCTGAGCCGGTCAAATGCAAACAGCGTACAGTATGGTTGCCGTTGTGTCATGCGATGACCATTTCAATGTATGCTGCACAATGTCAACTATGCAATGCATGTGAACCAAAATAATATTTCAAAATTCTACTTCTTTGTGACCCCAATTATGTTGTGCTATAAGTACTACATGTGGTAATGTGTGTCAGTATGTAAAAAAAGAAATATTGACAAATGTGAAAGAGTAATAAAAATGTTGTGCATTTATGTGTCAAACAATAACAATTGGTAGTGTCATGGGGGATATATGTCTGAACTATTATTTGGATAGGTGTACATCATGAGAAATATGGGGTAACATCACAGATTATGAACCAATGCTGTGTTCTTAATTTTTGGCTATGAAAAATGGTGTGTGCAGCACTCACTAATCTGACTCCATTGTGTGTGTTGTGGTTGTTCATAAAGGTATTGAATGCTTCAGGTCTGGGTGTGTGGTGACAAGGAAACTCAATCCATGTACTCACTGAACTTTGAACAGTGTATTTAAAGTCTCCGCTGTGAAACACCTACTCTACAGTTGCAACATGCCTAGTATGAACAATGAATGAAATGGAATGTCATGACACGGCATGTGTTGGTATAATGTATGTGCCTTTTTGTACAAGAGTGTCACACCTGTTGTCCATGGGGGCACAGTGTCAAACATTGGCAATTGTGGAGGGAGAGCTGTGAGTTAACAAATGCAGGACAGAACAATCAATGTCTCATGGTTGCAGGGATGTGTGTGTGAGTGTGTGCTGCAAAACATATTGAGGCCCATTCACAGAATGAACTCAAGACTCAATCCAAAACTTACTACTATATTGTAATTCACAGAATGCACTTACTAATTTTTACATTCACAGAATGAACTTAATACTTTTGGTATTCACAGAAGTTAGGATTTTGCCTAAAGTGTCTCTGAAGACAGACTTAAGATAGAGTAAAGGCAAAATCCTAACTTCTGTGAATACCAAAAGTACTAAGTTGATTATGTGAATGCCAAAAGTAGTAAGGGCATTCTGTCAACACCAAAAATGTGTGAAGTTTAGGATTGAGTCTTAAGTTTGTTTTGTGAATCTGGCACACATTGAGGGAAGTCTCACCTCAAAGCTGTGTCCCATTTCTCTTCAGCCTATGCAACCCTGCCTTTGTGTCACGTTAAAGGAAGCAGCCAGCCAGGCTCACTACTCTGAGTCAATCACAACGCTGTGAAGTGCTGGTGTGACTTGTAATTGTAAGTGGGATAATACATGCTGGAGTGTCGGCCATGTTTGCCATGGAGGCTGAAATGCAGCCTGCATACCAAACATGCAAGTGGGTATTACTGCTCTGGTCATCATAAGTGGTACCTGAGTCATCTTGCCAATATGCACTTGAGCCACATCATCTAAGATGTCCCCTACCCACCCTCCCATGCCATGATGACACATAGCATTATCACATCAGTCACTCATCCCTTGGGTCTCCATAATAAGTCATTTCAGTTCTCTCATCTGAACCCACACTCCACATATGGTCTATGAACTACCACTAAGGCCCCCACCCCTGTCTTCATGTCTTCCGTCATCACTGAATATTGTACCTCACAATTAGCCTACTCAATGTCAGCCGCTGTGCAAGCGCACAGCAGACGCATGTACATGGTGTGCTGAAGCCACGCCTATGGGAAGTCTGAATGTGCCCATCTGGGTCTCAAATGCAATCATTTCCAGCAGCAACTGATATACAGTCATTCACTGATGCAGCTCAGCCAGCCTCCATGCACTCATACATGGAAAACATTTGAGAATGACAACAGGCCTTTGCAAACATGACCCACAGACATTTCACATGCCTACACTGCTGACGAACCTCAACCACCACTCTGGTCTCAAACACAGCCAACACCAGCGTTACTGCAAGTGAAAGTCACACCTGGATACACAACTGTGCATACCACACCTCCACCCTCTGCAAGCCTAACAAACAGCACTACAGGGACACGGCATGGTAGAGCACTGATCTCTAAGAAGCAAGAGGCACCAGCAGATACCTTGGTAAGAACTGTATAAACACCAAGACACCTGAAATGTAAAACACATACATGGACCCAATGAGGGAGAACCACAAATAAACAATCCTACATAATGGAAAGTCCTGCTAACTAGTCAAGGTCCTGCATTTATACAACAACCTATGCTGCAAAGCCACAGACATCACCCTGGCACTACAGACCTGTGATAAGTGTCCAACAAAGTTCACCATAAACAACAAAATTTCACTACAATAACTTTCCCGTACACATGAGATGCCACAGGCAGCACCACCCAAACCTCTCCCAACACAACAGCCATACTACCATACCCACCGGGACACCAGTCACAGCTCAATGCACCCCCTCAAACATGAGATACAGCCACCTGTGGGATCACTACAGCCTTGTCCTCATTACATCAACAACAGCACCAAGATCACCATATTCACAGCCACAGGTGACATATGCACCCTCCGGGACCAGGAGCTGTGAGTGTGCTCCAACACAGACTAACACCACATAGATTTGCTACACTACATGATGCAGGACTCTAAGGAACAATGCTTAACTGGGTCACTCACCCCAGCAAGAGGTTCAAGGATCAGACTGACAACCTTCGCCTTCAAATGCACGTAATTCCAATGCTGAATGCAAGAGGGACCATCTATGTGTCTGACCCTTGTCAACATCAACAGGTCTGACCCTTGTCAACATCAACAGGGCTGCCTCAGCATCATTTGTAACCAAATACAGCCTCAACATTGTATCCATTGCTGATGACAGACAACTCATACTCTCTCACACCTAAGACTACACCAACTAAACACTTGAGAAACAGTGAGAAATGCAGTACGTCCCAGTCTGCATCAACCACAGCTGCATGTAATCAAAATCAGAGAATACAGAAGTCTGTGTCCTTGGAACAACTCCTTCAGCATGTGAAAACACATGTTGCATCTACCACTCTGATGGGAAGGGGCTGCCACTAACGCTCAAAGAGATACGTCTTGATGAGTCTTCTGAATGGGAGTAGGTCCTGGGTCTGCCGTAGATGGCCCGGGAGTGCAAGGTCTTGGCGGTGAGGTAGGACAAGGAACTGCTGCTGGAGGTTGGTCATACGATGCAGTGGACAGCGGTGAGGGGGAGGCTGGTGGAGCGGACGTGGCGTGTGGGGGTGTAGAAGCTGAGTCTGCTGCACATGTAGGGTTGCCCGGCCTAATGGAGTACATTGTGTGTCTGGGTGTGGAGCTTCAAGCTGATCCACTTGCTGATGGGGAACCAGTGTAGGTCTCACATTTGGGGGATGATGTTGCTGCGGTGGGGGACGTTGACAATCAATGAGCCGTAAGTGCATTGGATGTGTTGCAGTAGTAGTAGGTCTTTGCCAGGGAATCCTGCCTACAATGCGTTGCAGTAGTCCAGTCTGCTGGTGCTCAGGGCCTGCGTCACAGTTATTTTTGTCTGGGGTGGGGATCCACTTGTGGATCCTGCATAGCATGCGGAGGCAGTTGTAGCATGAGGGGAAGATGGTGTTGACCTGCTCAGACATGGAGAGGGAGGAGTACTGGAAGTATTGTAAGTTGCGTGTATGGTCAGTGAGTGTTGTTGCTGTTCCCAGTGTGGTTGCCCGACAGGAGTTGTCCCAGGCTCAGGGTGTGGGTCCGAGGATGAGGACCTGTGTCATCTCCAAGTACAGTTTCACACTGCTGCTCCTCATCCAGTTGGTGAGGGACTTCATTTCCACGTGGAGGTTTGTTCATGGTGTGTGTGGGTCCCTGGTGATGAAGTGCAAAATGCCACATGCACTTCCTACTGTGCTGGAATGTGTCCCCAATACACACCAACAAAACAGACATCAGGACATGCACTCAAGTTGAATGTTGCAAGTGTGCAAGCACTGCCTGCCCATGTGCCATGTTTTTGGTAAACATTTTGTATCCATCAAATGATTAATGCCATGTCACTTTGTGTACACATGAGTGATGATGTGTCGCTTGAACTTTGACATGTTGAAACACAGCAAAATCAAAAAGGGTAGATGACTCTAAATTGTGCATCTGTACACCACATGTCAGACATGATCATAAACATACATCTATTTTTGATTTCAGGCCATGGTACACCTACTCTGGAGCTGGAAGCCATGTTTGAAACGGACAATGAGGGTGGTGAAAGTGTAACAAGTATGGGCACAGGAATCATCCAGGACATAATACAATCACTACAAACTCCCTCTCCACCCACAAGAAGGCAAAGCAGCCCAGTGGGATCTCCAGTTGGCCAACAGGGAAGCACTCCTATGCCACCTCCCACAACATCTGTGCCTCACCAGTCGCCAAACACACTAAATTCCTTTGAACAGCGTGTAGTGGATGTGCAGAGTCAGTTGGCACAGGAGGTGCGTAAGGGCATTGAGAGCATGGCAGGGACCCTAGAGGGAGTGCTCCGGTGCCTAACATCAAAAACTGCCAGTGCGGAAACTGGTAGCACCACTGAAGCACCACCACGCACTTTGTTTGACGCCATGACTGAAATTTCCGAAGTCATGCAGCAGAGGCACAGACAAATGCCCACCACAAGTGCCAGCTTTGAAGTGGCCAACACTCTGAAGGAAATACAGGACACCCTCAAACAAATGACAGCCAAACAGGATGAATACCTCACAAAATTGGCTGACTACCAACGAGATGTGACAGCTGTGCTTGAGAACCAGCAAATAATGCTGAATGCATTTATGCGGTACCTGATGGGCATCGAACATGTTGCAGGTCCAACACCATCAACATCTGCAGTCCATGATGTGGCTATGCCTACTGTGTCGACTGCCCCACTGGTCACACCATCAGCTGTGACAAACACATCTGATGAAGATGAATCTGAAGATTTCCCAGTCCTCCGCAGAACAATGCGTTAGAAGCACATATTGTCAGGAGTCGGATTCTCCTTCAGGAGCTATTGTTGTTATCACAAACTACATGTCCCACAAACCCTGTGATCTGGGAGGAGCATATAAGGGCGGAACCTTCGGAGAAAGACGTCGGATATTTTTGTACCTGACCCGGAGGTGGAGTAGGAGGTTCATCCTTGGGAGTGCTTGTTCCTTGTGTTTCCTTGTCTTGGTCCTCTCTGTTCCTACCTGCCGATTTTGCAGGATTCCCAGTTGGCTGAGCCTTATTGCACCGGCTCGTGAGGGGAACATTTCTTTTGTTTCCGTGCTCACCAAACCTCGGCGGGCTTCCCAAGTCCTGGAGGTGTTCTCCGTTGGCTGAGCCTTCTTTCTTCGGCTTGTGCGGTGGACGTGTAGAGTTTTCCTGCTTTCAATGCTCTCCGTTGGCTGAGCCTTCTTTCAACGGCTCGTGCGGAGTAGCTCTGTTGTCGGTTCTCACGTCTTGTGGAACCCGTCCTTCGGACCCAGACCTGTGAGCTCTTCCACCAGGTACTGTACTTACATCTTATAGGGGTGACGTAACCCCAACCTTTTACTTTGGTTTGGTTCGTATGCAGAATGGTCCTTGTTAGGATATGGTGAAACCTGATTTCGGACATTCATCTGTTCGGTTATGGAATGTACTATTAAGTACTATTGTCATTTGTAAAGTAGGGAAAAGGTCTACCCTAGCTAAACTCACGGCTGATTGTGTATTTCAGGTGGAGAATCTACACGCTTCATACACATATCCAGGACCAGTTAGTAGGGGAAGAGAATTATCTTCAGGGCCTCTCTTATTTTCGTTACAGGTATAGGGAACTGATATCTAGAGTATTTCATGTGTACATCCTTTACTTTAAAGAGAGATACGATCATTATTGTTATTTTGTCGTTCCAGATCTCCCTCCCTGCCGTTCCCTTCCTTTCCTCCCTGTTCCCTTCCCCTTTGCCCTCACTTGATCCTTCCTCGACCCAGGCTATCATAGCTTTCTGGGTCCGGTTAGATCAGGAGGTGGCTTCAATTTCATCATCCCGCTGATCCCGAGGACTTGGAGGATAACGCATATAGTAGCAGCACAATAAATGAACACTGTCTGGTGCTCATCATACCCCAGTAATGTCGATAAACACATTACTGGTAGGCAAAGGATGAACAATAAATGATCTGTGGCCTCCCTCCAAGAGGTGAACTCATGATGTTGACATTCCCTTATCACACGATGAAAAACTACTCACTCATGTTTATGTGTGGACTGTGCATGTACATCCTCAACCCTACTGTATGTCTCCCTTCAGTATTAGAGTCCTGTCATACCTTGCTACTTGCTAAGTTGTCACTTACATCAATTTGGTAACACAACATGCAATGTCCAACTGGAAAGGTTCAGAAAGTGACTAGGAACGTGTGTACTACAGCATTGCTAATGTGCAACATAACGAATGATGTAATAGGTTAGAATGACTAACACTACAAGTTTGTACAAGGAGGGGGTGAGTGTTAAAATCAGATCTGCTTGCACACTACCATAAATGTGGGTGTGTCCAAGGTGTATGTATGTGATGATGAAATAGCCGACATACCACATGTATATATGAAAGCAAAACATCAGTACGAGGCTGGCATCAAAGGCACATCCTATGGATTATGTATATAGGGACAATTGTGGTGCAGAGTTCAAGCACATCTGTGAACATACACAACATGCGCAAGACCAGCTGAAGTTAGCCTGGATGTTAAAACCACCCCCACTACAAATGCAGCACTCCATGTATGCAACCTTGTGAGATAATACAACTGTCTGCTCAGGACACCGTGTAAATACCAAGCAACAGTCTCATGTTGACACTGCTGAAGCACCTTACCCCGTCAGCTGACAATTACAGCTATGAACACCCAGCTGTATGCCAATGCACAGTGTTGCCTGAGCTGCATCCTCCTACACACATGTCCTGCCTACAGATATGGCATAAAAATGTGTGATGCCAACTACAGCCGCTGGCACTAGTTACGTTGCCTGGGTCACATCTGCAACTGGCATTGCATACACAATACACAACTTGTACAAGATCAGGCAGACATACGGGCACCAACACCATGGAGGGATGTCTTGCCATCATCTTCAGGAACTGCCTCCAACAGACTAATGCCATTATGATCAAGTGATTGCACAGTCCTGAACATGTCCACTCCTGTATCAAAGTCAACTACAGGACAACTCCATGTTGTACCCTTGCATACAGACATACTTGATGTGCCACAACATTTGGCAACTACAATGCAGATCACAGACAGCACAACTACCTACAATACGTGGACTATGTACAGCTCAGACACCAGTGTCACTCATTGACAAACTCAGCCTATTCAACCTCACCGCACTCCTACACAACATCACCCACATCAGATATACCCAGGTTGTCATCAACACAAGTCACAAGGTGGAACACACCCGGGCACACATTATTCATCCAAGGTAACTATTGTTTCCTTGGCCATCCCTCACATCCTCCCTGATCCAAGGCCCAATGCATCCTCTCATCATTCTGAAAACATACCATACACATGTCAAGGGCACAGTCCCTGCGCAGACACTGGTGCAACATCAACACAGAGCCCCTTGCCTTAGCACTGATACACACCCCTCCATCCACCATGTGCCACACTAACTCAGACCATTCCCAATCTGAGATGTAGTAGTACATACGCAAATACATGGCTGCAGACTCACTTGAAGCACAACATACAACACACCAACAATGTCACCTGTGTATCCACGGACATACAACGAACAATGCTCATGTGCAGGCTGCTGGATTTAGCTTTGAGGCTCAACCAGACCCCAGGATTTGCACTCTGCCTACAGGGATAACATCACAGATAAATGTACAACTCATCTGATCCACACAAATGCAACACCATGAAGGGCACAATCCTCTACACATCATGCCAATCCATGGCAAGCATCAACTCCATACCAAATTGAACAACATGACCGAGCTCAGCCCTCACTCACTTCACGGGAATATCATACACACTTGGTACAGTCTCCTACCACTACATCAGCAAATTGAATGTCAACTTAGATGAACATAAGCAAGGCATACCACACAACACCTTAGCCCAAGTAAGCCACACTACACAACGTCCTCTGGAGGCCACATGTTTCACACCACAAACACCGTGATGGACATACATTAAGGAGCACCCGCACACACCTGCCCACATCACTTCTTCCACAGGGCTGCATCCCCCATTGCACACAAACAGTGACAGTACATGGCCTCCAACATTGGAACATGCACCTCCACAGTAATTGCAAATGTTAACAAGTAAATGACATTAGCAGTTACACCCCTGCCGACCAAAGAGACGTCAAGAACCACAGGAACATCTTTCAGCACACATTAGCAGACAAAGTCATTAACCAGAGGGTCATCATCCACCCAGTGATGTTCATAGGAGCATACAACATCCCCAATCCTGCTCCATGACAAACAGCATCAAGAGGTCCCTCCTACACGCCACAGCAAAATCCACACAATCCTCAAAGTCGGTCACACTGCCAATCCATAGACAATATACATTGCTTCATTTCCAGAAACAATGTTCCACAACACACTAGCTGCCACACTCCACTATGGCATGCGGCAAGGTAATACACCACACTGGATTGTCTCCTCCCTTGCAGACCAGAGCAGATGATTCTGCATAACACATTTCACTGTACAACACACAGAGTACTGATGCTGAGTCCCTCAGTGACTGTCCATCAGTACCTTTGTCTACTATGTGTACATGGCCCCACTTGCTGAGAACATCAGTGGACATGGACTCTGCATATTACCCTACGCCTAATACACCCAGCTCTGCCTCTCCCTCACCAAGGTACACAACATCACAGGACACAACTAACCACAATGGATGCAAGATGTGCCAACAAGTATGTGCCTCAGCTGGACAAATCTCCATTTGTTGTCAAAAGAGGTCATCACCCTCACAACAACCACTACCACATGGGACTATACCTGGGGGTACCCTGGGCTGGATAAACAGTTCACCACTCATATGTCTAACACAAACTATACATTGTACAGAACACATCCCTCACCCTGTCAGTATGGATAATAGTAGTATCCTCACCATAGTTCTTCACCCTCTGCAAACTCGGCAAGAGCATCAAAATTATTGTCAACTGATGCATTGATTAGACCTGCCACACATCCATCATCATCATCCGGTTCAATGTTAATGCCCTCAATATCAGTATCAAAAATACCCTCCGGACAAAAATGATTAACGTCCAGACAACCGTAGGTAGACGTTCCCAGTGGCTCCCATGATTATACCACTACCGCCAGCACATACAGGAGCACTACTGCATCCACACCCATACAGATATACTGACACTAAAGGAGTTCACACACACACACAGTCAGCCACAACCCTGGGCAACCAAACCTCTACCAATGAATCTGCTTCGAGGCCCACAAGACATACGTCTGCAATACAGACCTAGCCATGGTCACATTTCCCTGCATCTACATAGGCAGCTTGTGAACCAGCTTTCTTTTCCACTTTCAGGAAAGACGTGGGTCATAGTGGCCCTGAGCATTGTGAAACACTGCAAACATTGAGCTACAGTCTCAATACCAGGTGGCCCAATTGATGTCGGCCATTGTGCCATCTGACCCTCACTTGTTGTGACGTTGTGTGACGCCTAACCCTGCCTAATAGTCATCATCCATCACCAAGGCCAGGGGTGTGGAAATCTTTAAAAATTCTACTTGGCCAAAGGACAAAATGTTACAGGAATCTACTTGCCCTCTGTAAATTCTGCTTGTCCTACCTACTCCACAAATCACTAAAATAGGCCTGCACAGAGAGCGCCTGCACTGCAATCGGTGCAACATGCAACATACCATGCAATATATATTTCAAATGCCAGTACAATGATGCAGTGAATGGTGATGCAGCCTTACATGCAAATGTTGTACTGGCTAGTTGCACAGCATGTGTGAAAATGCATCATTGTGCACTACACCCACTTATCAGACAGTTTGCCTGTGACAGATTTTCATACGTAGTGAGTAGTGAAAAAGGCAGAGTGCAGACTGGTAATTGACTACATTTCTTGCTCTGTCTCCTGGGCAGACTGTGTCGGAATATGAACCTGCTGGACAGAAGGGCGTTCTCCTTCGTATGGGCAACTCGTAGCTCTCCAGCTTAACAAATACTCACAAGATGTTCTGATAAACATGTGTGGATGGGAATAACTGCACTTCTTGCCCGAGTTTATCAACTCTTCATGGGGCGGGAAGCAAAATCATGTAGCAGAGGTACTGTGGTTCACTGAGATAGTATCCACAATTCTTGTCAGGGTTTCTATATGTTTAATGAAGAAGGTAAATCAATTTTCCCTTTTACGCTCCTGGGCTGGTGTAACAAGCATCATATACAAAACTGTCAGCATCGGTACGAGCGCAGTAACGGCAGCAGCAGCATACGGTTCACGGACATGAAGAGATGCAACTCTTCGGCAGATGCGGACATTTCTCACTCAGAATAAAAGATATGTAGTATATGTAGCACTCGCACACACACACACACACACAGCAGCAAATCCAACTTCATTCCATTCTCACAGTGAAGGATAACCAAGTTGAAGAAACTGTCAATCTAGATGTGAAGGGATCAGGATCATTCAGATGGAGGTGTAGTGAGTAATTGAAGGACTCCGCATTCTATGTCACACCTAGCAAGGACACCTGGGCTCAATCACAGTAGAGTTGGAAACGCTTTCTGAGCCTGATGGATAGTCAGAGGCCATCTTACGAATTACGTTTATTTACGCTTCAGCTACCAGGATGTCTAAATCCATTATTAGCGATTCAGCTGAACAAACGCCCAAAAGTGCCACTACTCATTTTCATGTTATCTCTTAGTCATTGTGCTCCGTGACCATCACCATCATATTCTGCAGCCTCATGTCTAGTATTTCCCTGAAGGACCAGAAAAGGCTGTTGGAGGAAGGGAGCAGGAAGTACACCAAAACCATAAGCAGAGCACGGAGCCAACACACTGCACAAATGCCAACATGTCACAAGCCCATCTCTCCCTGCTTCCTAGCTCTAGTCACATAAGGTGTAAAGGTCTTCAAATACACAAGATCCCTCCATTTATAGTGAATTTCATATCTTAGCAATTAAGGAAAATCTACAACTCCTCTCAACATGAACCTCCTCGCCACTTCAGATAAATACAATAGAAACGCACACCTTGCACTGACAGCAAATAAAGTAAACACCCCTATTTATAACAATAACATATAGAAATGTATACAGCGCCTACTCTGATAGTTGCAGGCACAAAGACCCTCCAGTAGTCGCCCCACCCTTCATTTCAGTTAAAATGTAAATACAATGAGACAAAAATATATGCTACTGTTTCTTCACACGTTTAGCTAGGAGCGGTGTAGGGGTAGGTTGCTAAAATATAGATCTGTAGCAATTATGGAACCTGTTAGATCTTAATAGCTGCCAGGCGTACTCTGAGAGTGAGCCTTTAGCCTGAGTGCTACTGCAACCAGAACTCATCTCGCATTTTCGGGCGAGGCAAAGAACGAAGACATTAGGAATCTTAGAGCATCATGGGTACGGGTGAACTAAGCAATTACAGTTACGGTGGCAGTAAGTATTTGAACTCACTGAGCTGTTTTTCTTGCTCATGCACCCCGTATTGTCATTCTTGTAGGTGCTATGTTCTGCATCTTGAAGTATAAGTGATGGGGTGTGCAGGTAGTTCGACCTACACTTAAGAGATGCATAGCACAAGATTTATGCAACAGGTGCGCTCACAAGCTGTGCCATCTTACTGGCATGTGGTGTTCTCCCTCACACCATATAATGATTCTTTCTGTCCTACCACAAGCCCAGCTCTTAATCAGCTACTACAGTCTAATGTCGAAGGGATCCAGGGTCAGAGCACAGCATTTTTTTCTTTTCAGTTGAGAGGAAAACAAAGTCCTTAGGCACTGGCAGAAAGATCCTTGCACATGTGCGCATCAGCTGCATATTTGTTTCATTTGGCGCAGAAGCATTGGGGTTGATGGGCCAGTACTCTGCTGTAGCACTACATAAATACAGTGGCAGTGCCTCTGCACCTGCACTCCAGATACCGGTCAGTTTCTCTGATGCACTCGTTTATCGAGTCAGGCAGTCTAAGTGAAACTTCAGTGCATGGCCTGGCTGCTTCAGCCTCCGTGTCAGAGAGAAAGCTGGGAAGTGTAGCCCCTGTGAAAACTGGATGTTGTGCGGCAGCACACCTTTGAGCTCTGTTGAGGGTGCTGAGGGGGCCAGATCTCTGAGCACAGGGCCACACAAAGTGAAATAAGTGGCTGACCAGACACGAAAATACAGGGAATGAAAATCCCCCTCCTGCTCCACCCCCCTCCCCAGCCTCTTACAAGTGAATGCTTGAAGTGCGTTGCTTTGAAGCGATGTTTCCATGCTCCTTCATGTGCAGGTTTCCTAGGTCTTTGAGATTTCCTGTATTTCATGTCCTTGGGAAATGCACAGGCATTCTAATTATTCTGCACAGTGTCCCTAAGTCCACCACCAGGCCGAGTTTGCCAATAGTCTTAAATCAATATTGACTAGAGCCCCGCTTCCAAAATAAAAAAATGTTTAATCGTGGATTTCCTTATAGATGATTTGTGATCCTGACGAGACAAGTTGACCTCCCAGTGTCTCCTGAAAACCACGAGCGGTTAGAAACAGGCCAAATGAGTCTATGGCGCCCTCTATAAATACCGGACATTTGGAGTCACAGTTCATAAACAAATAAGTGACTCACAAAGTGTCCCACACTGACGGGAGGCACACATACGCCGACGGGATAACAGACCCATGTAACAGACCAACACAGGCTCACACTAGACAACACCTATGCCCCAGGAGCATGCAGACTCACAATGAACATCGTCACAATCCTAGGCCTCCCCGCTGGCCTCTGATTCTCACCGCTTCCCTCCGACAGCCCTCAGCCAGCTCTGTGCCCTGCCACGTCTCTTCTCTGTGCTCTCTACAAAGCACAGATTGGTGGAAGTGACGGCGGGAGGACGCCCCCTGCAGCAGCTGGTACCTCGGACCGTTTGGCCCATTGCACGGGTGGCCCTCCGGCACGGCAGGCACTTACGCCATTCCTTGTGATAGCCACCTACTCCATTCCTCGGTGGTTGCGGGTAGAGAGGAGGCCAATGTTAACTCACTCGTTCCGATGCTGAGCTGCTGGCAGTGCTTAATCCATGTTTTAAGGGGGGGCGGGGCGGGCATAGCTATTTCCTGTGTCTGGTAATTTGATGGCATTGCGGAGGGGGGTGGGGGGGGGGGGAGCGCATTCCGGTGCTCACGTGGATTCGAGGCCTCCAAAAGGTTCTCTGACGTTCTATTACCCATTTCTGACTGATTGTGAGCCTCGTGGTGCCCACAGCTCCGATATTATTTATGTGATTTAATGTCTACTTGTCCGTCGGACAAAATAGACATTAAATCTTCTTGCCCATCATGAAAATCAACATGGTTCGGGCGTCAGGCAATATGATTCCCCCACCCCTGAAGGCACATGGTCATGCGATAATGCTGCATGCATCAAATCCGACCCTTAAACGCCTTGATCTGCGTTACAGGCACGTGCAATGGGTGTTGCTGGGTGCCTTGCCAACAACATCCATTTGCTTTTCACACTGCCCCAGATGTAATAGGAACATGAAATGTGAGGCTCTGTCCAGAAATTACACAGACCCAGGGCAGGCGTGACGAAGGCTCAATGTTGAGAATTATGAAGAAGTCTACTTGTCTCACCTTTTTCACACAATGCAGTAGATATAGTAAGAGGAAGAGGCCGTTGTGATGATTGATTAACTGAGAGGTGTCCGTTCATGTACAAGTCTGATGGTCCCCGCAAGGCAGACACACTTGCCCCATTGTGCAAAGGTGACTGCGTTAGCGAAGAACAGGACATTGTACAACAGTGATGGTGAGAACAACAGGACTGCGCTGTATCTTGCAGACATGGCACGGTCCTGCCCTCCCTCCTGCAAAAGGGTAGCGCAACAGGAAGGCCTGCTGTGCTTCACTATGGAGAAACTTATTGAAAGAGGTCCCACAATCTTTACACATGATTGTTGTTCACATGGGCTCACCTGAGACGCATTAGCTAAAGTCCCTCAAGGGTGAGTATTGGCCTGTAATGAATTAGTGATAGTGTAAGAACATCTGGCTTACAATAGCTAACATGTAACGGTAATCTCAGATATGAGATCATTGTTGACATTCCTTGTCCAGCGAGGATAATGCTCACCCAGAGCTTATTTCACAACTTCATATGCCTACAAGTCAGACTCATTGTAAAAGAAAAACATATTTTATTTACAAAAAAAGTTCACACTAAATTAAATCTATGCTAAACTACACTACACTTATCAAAACTTGAAATAAAATCCTACACTAAGCTAATCTAAGGCGCTAACATCTACACTTATCTTGTCTAACTGATCCTATACCTACCTCACACATACTACACAACACACAGATGGCCCCCCACCCCCTATTCACCAATCACACATCAGGCACACATACACTTAATCTAAACACATACTAATTAACCTACCTAACTAAACAAGGATATATATATATTTTTTTTAGATTTTTAAAAACATTTAACATACACTATACATCAACCCCCCACCCACTCCTAATAACTTAACACTTATCCTAACACTATTCCTAAGTACTACAACTATCCTAAAAACTATCTGACTATTTAAACATGTAAACAAGAACAAGGTCCGTAACTTGACAGGTGCAACACCATGTCATCAACAACCACCACAGTTGTTCAATGTGTTTATTCCTGCTCGTCTATTGGAGCAATGGTGGCCTTCATGTCGGCAACCATGGACAGCAGGGTGGCCAGCTGCAGTTGCATGCCCGCAACCTTCAAAGTCAACTCCTTTTGGGCCTTTTCAAAAGTTTCCATTTTGGCCTCAATATTGTCAATTTTGGCCATCAGGAGCACACCGTCTATATCTGCTTGCGCACAAGCCTGTTTAGGTGGCGCTACTGCAGCTCCACCTGTCATTGTCCCAAGGGCCTGTGCAGTGTTGGTTCCAGATTTTGGATGAGTGCTTGTCACTGGGCTCAGATTAGAGGCATGTCCAGATGTGGAACAACTTGCTGATCCTGCAGATTGACTGTCCATTTGGGGGTCTACATCTACATGTGATCCAGTTGCTGGTCCTGAGTCAATGTGTGACCTTTTCCCCTTTTGCTTCCTGCTCCGCATGTTGCATGGGGGAGTGGGAGTTGGTGATCTCCAGGCTCCTTCAGCACGTAATAGCTCATGTCGGCGTCCCATCTGTCTGAATGCACGACCAACATTCCGTATGTGTCGGTATCTTTCTAGACGGATGCGATAATGCCTCTCCTCATCTTGTGACATGTTGTCTGTAATGGAGCAATGACATCCACATCAGTCTGCACTTACACATTGACACCTGTACACATGCACATTATGCGATCTTCAGAACATTTTGGCAAGGGCCTATCGTTAACAGGGCATCTACTTCAAAACATGGGGTCATCATCATCGATTGTCATATACAGGGATGCTAAGTGATGTTGCGTAATACCTAAGATGATAATTACTGTAGATGACATGTAAGGCCTCAATACATATGAGATGGTACATTCAAATGCATTTGTCCTGGGCATGAACCCAATGTCCCCCATTCACATATGCAAGCTCCTTCTCAACATGATGCAAGAGCATCTGTGTGCAGGCAAGTTTTCTCTAGGCATTGCAATTTGACACTTCATACGCAGATACAAAGCAAGGTATATGGACCATCAGCCCTGTATGCTGCACAAGGCAACACACATGTGAAAAGCACCATGTAAACAAAACATGGGCACATTAGCATTGTATTGGAAGGAGAAACACAGGTGTGCACTGCAATAGGTTTGGGGACTGACTCCTATCATGTAACTCTTGTACATGGGGTGCTGCTTGGGAGTAAATATGTGGTGTGTTTTCACACAAGGCAACACACACTGCACAACACTTCCATGGTAGACGCTACTTGACAGGGGACAACATATAGACAGCATTAAGGGCTGGTATGTGGATTGACTATGCATGATCATTGATGCAATGGACATTTAAGCACATGTACATCATAGCATATCAACTACTGATGTCAATAGGGAATTGTGCCGGTGACCCTTTTAGTTGCATAGGTAAGTGCATGATTGTTGTGCTAATAAATGATGGACTTGCAGCACTGTTCCATCCCTCTAACAATGGCAAGTACTGACACACGTGGGGCACAAGGAAATCGAACTTGTAGGAGGAATATCTATGTTGTACTACAATGAGCATGTCTCATGTAGCCATGGTATTAATACACTGACTGTCACGTACCCCAAGGGTCCTTGCTCAGCACAACAGTCTTCGACATCTCCATGAGCACACTTGCCACCATTGCATGCACACACCACCACAACATAATATCCTATGCCAATGACACCCATCTGGTACTGTGCCTCACCCAAGACCCAGCCACAACCAAACACAACCTCCATGAAGGAAAGATAGCCACTGCAGGATGGAAGAAGGTCAGTCAGCAGATACTGTAGACACACAATACAGAGGTTATCATCCTTGGCAAATCAACAAGCGCCAGGGACGACGCCTATTGGTCCACAACAATGGTCACTGCAACAACACCCACGGACCATACACCCCACTTGGGATTCTTCCAGGTCTACTCACTCACAACTAACAAACAAGTGGACATCATGTCATCCTTCTGATTTTTCACCCTGCGCATGCTCCAATAGATATTCAGGTGGATCACCATGGGAACGTGTGAGACGGTCACCCAGGCCCTCATCAACAGCCAACTGTACAAGGGGAATGCCCCATACACAGGAATCACTGCCAGACTTCACTTAGAACTACTACCCATAGTAAATGCATCGGCACAACTCTTCTACGACATCCCTCACCACTGCAGCATTTCTACAGGCCATAATGACCAACACTGGGTCACCGTCAACACAAGGATCACGTTGAGGCTCCTCACACACACACACACACACATACATGACATGGGCCCAGAATGACTCCTCAAGCGCCTCTCGTTCTCTGATCCTACCGGCCACCTCTGCTCCACCAGCCTCCCACTAGCCACCATACCAAGGATTGACTGCTCCACCACTGGAGGTAGATCACCCTCCTACCTGGCCACCAAGACATGAAACACCCTTGGGGCACAACTACGACTGACCAGGACCATCTTACCTTCATTTAATTACTGAGGACCTGACTATTTCATGAGTAGCAGCACACCCCCTCCCTTCAGTGACTTGAGACCCTCACACCTGAGTATGGTGCTCTATGGAGGGCTAGATGTATTGTTTGATTGTGGTCTATTTTTGTGTGATGTATACTTACAGCAGCACAAGAAGTGTTACTGTGTTCCATGCACACTGTAACACCTCATACATGTGACCCTTATCTTTGAGTTCATGCATTTCCACATGGTGCCATTGAGTCCTTGACACTTCCATGCACATGTGATGTGTAAACATGATGCATGCAAGAATGATGCTTTTGGACTGTCTGCATACATGTCATGCATGAGGAGACATTGTAAGCATACAGACAAAGATAGTAATGATTTCACACTCACCAGTGGCCTTAGGATTCTTGAAGGACACCACCTCATCCCTTGTGTATGGTGGTGGCCCACCTACAAGTGAAAGACAATATACCAGAATGTCAGCGTATGCAGCATCTTTCCACACAGTACAGACATTACATGAGAGTCAGTTGTATCTTCAAGATTGGCTTACGTGCGTCCCATGAGGCAACGTCAATCAGACAACAGTCTATGGCTAACTGCTTCACATGTGAAGCACACTCTTGCACTGCATGTATTACACACATGTGATCCCTTGTTTGTGGTGTCACATTGAGATGGCATTTGCTAAAAATCTGCACACTTGGTCCATTGAGAAAATATGTTATTGTCATGTAGATGTATGTGATTGTGCTTTTATGGGGGACGTTGGTACAATGGTGAATGTGAACATCTGAGTATTCACAGATGTGGCAGCAGATTAATGCCTCACACAACACAAAAACAACTATCCGCCATATGTATTCAAACAATTCTCGATTTTACGTGGCCTTTTTGAGAATTAACTCCTCCCCAATACACACATGGCTTATCATTTGCTTATTCACCATTCACAGATGTACTGGCACCCTTGGATGTGTCAGTGTGTCAGCTTCGTTGATAGGTGCAATGTGACAAGAACTGCAAGCAACATGCATTTACACACATACACATTGATGTGTGTGCAAATACACCATGTACACGGTATTCACATTACATGCAATTTTCCAGGCCTTGTAGATGTGTGCCTATTTCCAACGTGACTAAGCACAAGAGTGGATTAAAAATATGATTGATGTTGTTGTTTTGGCACAACAAACATGTCACCGGACATCATCCCAGCTGTATGATGTATCCTATGTTTGGGTATGCAAACAAACCTTACTCAGCCCATGGTATGCCATCATGTATGCACATTGTTGCATGAGTGTATTGTCATTATCATGTTGTTTTCCATTCTGCACTGCATTTTACATCACAAGTAGTTAGTGTACATCCAGTCATTGTGTCGAATCCAAGTAATGAAATGTGATACTTCCTGCACACAGTCATGTAGGAGGGCTGATGCCATTGCATGTTTTGCACTCAATTGACACTTGTGCATCTTCTTTGCACACAGATGGTACTGTAGCACATTGTGTATTTAGAAAAACACATACAAAGACGTGTGTGGATAGAATCAGAACCACTACAGGGTTACGTGTGATGTTGGAAGACATATGCTCCTCTGAGGTGATGTCCCTGTAGATTATTACTCAATGTACAGGGCCTACACTGTTTGATGAAGTTTGCATCCAAGTAGCTGTTGATGTTATGCAATACTTAGTATGTTTAGACCCATTTTTAATAGGATATTGTCACTGCATGACATATTGTCTCAAGAATCCTTCATGCATACATATGATATACCAGGATGGAACATGTTGTTCCCTTAAGCTAGCATATTTGTGCCTTTCCCTGGCCTTGACCACAAAGTGCTGTCATGCAGTAGGACAATACATTTTGCACCATGATGCAAGGGTGGCTGTGTTGCTTTGAAGAATTTATTTGTACCGTATGGGATACCTTCCTGTACGTCAATGGTCAAACTGCATACACATTTTTTGTTGTGTGCTGCACAATGCAGCTGCACACAGGGAAATATGACATACATGGATACATGTAAACTTCGCTCCCTGTGGTGCCTCACTTACACCTCCCCAGGGCAGGCACGTGCTTTTTGCGCTGACTCACACTCGTACATCTCTGGCCTTATCTTCATAGGGCTTGCGCCGCCAGAGCGTAACTTTACCACATGTTAATGAGTGATGCTGCGGCGGCAGAAGGCCTTCATTACAAAGGCCCCTGGAGCATTGACTAAAGTCCATGGATGTTGGTGTGAACATGCCAAAGAACACCCATTGCACGCCCTTTTGACACAGAACAATGCATTGAAAGTGCTGACCTTTATCATGCATGATTATGCCTCAATGAGCGGCATAGTCCAGCATGGTGAAGATCAATCTTGCTTGTGCGTTACCACTACGTCAGTAGAGGCCATGTGTATCATGCCTTTTGTGAATTGCTAAGTCTGACAATTGCAGGATTTTGCCGTTGGTGAATTTCAAACGGCCTACTTCCATGGCTTAGGATGTATGAAACATTTGCCATTTACGGAATTGCAAAATTTTTAAAAACCTCATTTTGCCATGGCATTTTGGTACTTGCAATTTTGCTATTAGTTAAGTGCTATGGGCCTCATTTATGACTTTTTGCCGTAGGGAAGCGCAGCAGGCCTTCCTGCTGCGCTTCCCTACGGCAAAAGAAAAGGGCAGAAATGCGCCATATCTATTAGATACGGCGCATTCCTGTCCTTTTCCCCTGCGCCGGTGCACAATGTGCTGCCTGCGCCAGCGCAGGCAGTCTTGCACAATGGTGCAAGGGTGCCTGCGTTGCAGGGAAGATTATTTTTGTACAGGAAGGGAAACCTTTCTGTACAAAAATAATCACAAGAGGCTTTTCCTCTTTCTATGTGTGCTGTAGAATGCAGCTGTAATGGTCGGGTTTTCTGATTAGATGGGATCAGCCCCTAGGGGCCCCTCCAACCCAGCCAGAACGTAACCAACTCCCTCCTCAGGACCATCTATCCAGGCACCTGGGTACCTACCTGAGGATGTGGAACTCGCAATATACAAGCTCATATTATTAGAAACACCACTAAATCTATAGGGATACTAAGAATACTCACTGATTATCTTACAGTCTCGCGGCCACTCAGACCCAGACTAATCTACCCCAGGGCAGATATGACACACAATCCGGTGCGTCTACACATGGGCCTGCAGAACCCAATGCTCTCTTTTCCAAACGGTTTACAATCCGGTAAACCTACACGCCAGTATCCCCCCTGGCGCTCTCACTTACACAAGCCACAATCCTGTGGGTATCCACGCTGGTCATCCACCCCAGCGCTCTCACTAACGCCGTATATCAATGACGACCACATTCCTATGAACACCTTCAGATATATGTCTCTTCACTAAGGGTCTGCTACTACAATAATATTATGGGATGGCCGAATTACTTAGTGTCAACAATTCCCTAGCTCAAGGGCTCCCTGTTCTCCCTATTCATTCAGACTTACCGGATCAGGGGCAGCATCTGTTCTGGCTATAACATCTGACTAGGAGAAAAAGGTTACCTATGCTTTGGAACAGAAGACGCTGTTTACAGGATTATGGGAGGGTGTACTAACGTGGTCCCTTAGTTGCAGGTCTCCTCTCTCCCTCACTGTATGGGGACAAAGATATACACACTATGTGATTGAGTTATTCCTTGATTTAAGCGCTCCTACTCCCTTCTGATCCATCAGTGGCTCAACGGCAACTGGCTAGAAGCTAAGATAGCTTTATCATAAAAAAAACTCATGCACACTAATTCACTAATTAATGGGGAGTTTATTGTAACAATAATAAAGTACACATATACAAAACTATGGGGTCTCTATAACTAGCAGTAACTTTAACACACCGCTGAAAGAAAAGGATTAGACATACAATTTATTTGCGGGGTAGCAGGATCTTTTAACACACCGCTGAAAGGGAAAAGATTAGACATACAATAGCCTAGGGAATAAGAACAAAATTAAGGTGTACTAGTTCAGACTACCTCACCTATTAGAAGGAAGATTTCTCTCTGCCTCTGGTGGGATTAGGGCTCTCTCTGTCTCTCCCTCCTTCACCACATCACCACGCCTCTGGTTCAGTTGCTCCAGCTGACAGCCTTCTTTGATGCTCTCTGCACTGCTCTCTCTCTCCTCATCTTCAGCAATCGACTGCCTTCTTTCTCCATTCAAGAACTGCACTCTATTCTGCAGCTCCAGCAGACATCCTGTTCTCTCTCTCTCCAAGCTGAACTGGGCTCCAAGCTGAACTGAGCTCCCAGCTGTTCTGAGCTCCAAGCTGTTCTGAGCTCCAGGCTGAACTGCACACAAGCTGGAATGAACACTCCTCCTTTCCTGCAGCTCGCTAATATGGATTCCTCTCCCCTCATGGAAATTTCCACCAGAGGGCTGCCTCCTACCGAATTCCTGTGCCAGCTCCCAGGCTTCCACGCAACCGCAGTAGCCATCTGCTTGTTACGTCTGGGCCCAAGAGAAAAACACATTTCTCGGATAAGAAGCAGTCCTAACCGGTCTTCCTCTAGCACACAAACAGCCTTACTGTAAACTTTACCTTTACTCTAAAAAGCCTCTCAGCTCCATCAAGATGGAGTCCCTCTAGTTCTAGGCCTGTAGGCCTGAAAGGAATGAAATACCCCTTAGCTCTGTCAGAATACCTACATAAACCATACCAATGTGTCTAATATAAGCAAGTATGTCAAAGCCAATAGGCAATAGACAGGTTAGAGTCAAGAATAAGGGATCTATCATCATATTAAGCAGCTATCCTCTTCTAGGTCTGGAAGAAAGGGCTTAAAAGGGCCAACACAAGCTAAGAATACCTATCCTAGATGTGAGCAAGACTAAGATCTATATCACTGCTAAATAGAGCCAACAACTCTGCCATTACATTCCACCCTTAGATCCTTATCTTGCGAACATCTATAAACAACAACATCCATATAAACAAACATCAACACAATCTATCAACAAATCAAAAACTAAAAAACTCTCTAAAAAGAATGACAACTTAAGGAAATTCCACCTGAAACTCAATTGTAGGGAATACAAACCTAACAACCAACTGAAAACAAATCAAAGCACCCCTGACTTGAATGCTGAAACATATCTGAGATTGGATCTGATAGCAACAGAAACTAACAAAAGCATCCTCAAACTAAATGTGCCTCAACTTCTAGTGATAACTGGTGAAATCTAGTGATGTAGGGACTTATGTGTTGAAAACAGCAAGGGGCCTAAATGGGGCCTACCTACTTCGGACAACTTAAGAACTAAATGTGTTTCAACTTCTAATGAAAAAACAACAAAGGGCCTAAATGAGGCCTACCTACTATGGTCAACTTAAGCTAATGATGACTCATGAAATCTATTGGTGTAGGGGCTTGTTTGTGGGATGAAAATAACAATGGGCCTAAATGAGGCCTACCTACTATGGTCAACTTAAGGAAACAGTTTGGTGAAATCTGAGAAATAGACATGACAAATTATTTTCAAGGTCTGGGCAAACATTAATACATAATCATACTAAAAAACACACCTCCCAGGACAACCTAAAGTCTAGGGTAACCACCCTTTGATCAATCAAAGTGAAATTGTAATAACATGTGTCTATGTAAAAGCACAATATCATAAAACAGTTAGCACCCAATTTCTTCACACTGTGGAACACATGTGTGCACCACCATTTTTTTTTCTGTTTCTCTTCATACTGTTATACCATGATGACATATATATATATTTTTTTAAAGTGGGGCCTGTTCGTAGTTATTGCAAAGAAAAAACATGGGAATAATGCAGGCCAAGGAATTACATAATCAAATCCTTTCGCAGGAAATTTTATCACGACGTATTCTGTGACAAATAAAAAAAAGTATAATTGTTTTTATTCAAAAATAAGTCCAATGTCAATTTTGGGACATCAGTGTAGGTCACCACCCGGCATCTTCGGTATCCGGACACTTCCTCCGATGCGGCCATCCACCACCAATCTGGTCTGGTCTGGTCTGGTTCCATCTTCCAAAAATAATAAACTAACATAAAAACATGAAAGTAAAAACTAAAATAAGAAAGGAAGTGGGGGGGGGGCCGACCCACGCACCAACACTACAACCCAGCTATCCTAGGACAAGAAAACAAGTATCATTAATCTTGCATGATAAAATTTTCTATTTAAAAAGCACCCCGGGTGCCTTTCATTATTGAAAAGAAAATATCCTAATTAATTAAAAACATTAGCAAAATCTAATTTTTAAGTACATCCAAAAGGATCTAATCATACCCTAATCCTCTGTGAGACAGCCCCTCCCTTCAGAATACGCAGGAGCCAGGCTACAGTGTGAAGCAATTTGAATCACTGCCAAGTGATGATCTCACAGCAGGAGCAGGGCACTGCAAGCCTCCCTTTCCCTGATCAGGGAAGCCTGCCCAGGCCTACTGTATCTAACTAACTCCAAGGGCCAAGAGTCTGCAAGAATCCCTTATCAGTAGGCAATGAAGCTGTCTGCGCCGACAGCCAGGAAGAGCGAGTTCACCCCTCCCTTACATAAACATTCCGTCCGCAGAACAAAATTGGATTATGGCCAATCATAGACAGGCCGTGTTCGGAGCCTGCAGAGGAAAAAACCTGTCTTCACAAACCAGCTGGTCTGCCAAGGTCGACAAACAAATTCCTTTGGAAACTGTTCCCAGGCTTGATTTTCTAACTAACGAAAGCTAGCATTTTTAAAAAAAACAATTCTGTTAAAATGTACTGCTACTTAAAAGCTCCACTTTCTAAAAAGACTTTTGTCTAACTAATGCAGCTAAAAGGCAAGACATTAGAAATATGAGCAGTTATTGAGCATGCAGATCAACATACAAAAAGGGGCAATTTACTTCTGCACACAAGATTATGCATTCTGCATTTGAAAAAACGAATTATCATGGACTATTGAGTTTAATATTTCCCTGCACATATCATTTACCGTGCAAGGTATTACCTTTCCATCAACAGCTTGTCAAAATACATAGGCGAGCCTTATAACTAAATGCAAATTAAACTAATGTAAGGGAGATGGTAGTGTGTTATAGTTATCATATTTTAACAATATATTCTGCTCCACCCTAACTATACAAACTATCATCCAAAAAAATAAAAATATATACTGTCAGCTGTTGAAAGAGAAATAATTTTTAAAACAACATAAAATGCAGACACATTTCACCATTGTATTTTGTTCGACCAGGGGCAACATGTAATTTTGCATTACAGCGTAATTTATAGCACAAACTTTGCAATTCCACCTAATAAAAGGGCCACATTCATATATTATCAAACAGCCATTAATTTTCTAACTGAGTGGGTCAACTTACATCTGCATATTAAAATATCCACATTTGAAAAAAGGTTCAGCTTGCATTTGGGAAAATAATAATGAGAACACATTTATTTTAAAAGCACACGGTTGCCTTTCACTAATTAAAAGCACATGTTACCATGCACTGTCGGGCAAGATTGATTATTCTCAACCTGTGATCATTGCAAAACATCGGCCAGCACATTCCTTTCTAGATGGAAAACCCTCAAAGAAATAATTAATGAAAACAGCCCCGTAGCGCGCGCACACCAACTGGGCCATCTTCTAATATTTCACACATTTTAAACCATGCATTCAAAAATAATTCTCCACACGTCTGTGGATTCATATTAAGAAGCACATTTAAAAGAACACAGCTCTCTCCGTGCAAACCCTTATCTCAATCCGACTAGTTGATTTATAACTTACCAACCCCTAAGAGTCAGACACATGAAGTCATCTGTTCCAAGGCAAACCCACACAAATTCGTAGACGCATTTCAAAAAGAATGTGAAATGAACAGAGCCCTTCGCAAAGCACAAGATGTTACCTCTCCGTCAAGAAGCTGACAAAGCACGTAGGCAGACCCAGGAATCAATAAAAGTCAAAATCAAACCATCAATCATTAAAATAATCCACTGACTTTTATAGTCAGTTCAGATAACCATGCAAGGTAAAACAGCATGTTAAAAATAAAGACTGCCATCTCAATTCAAGATATTAAGCCTTTGGCAGCTCAAGCACAATCAATTCCCAATGACTGCAGATACATGGGAAAATCATGAACTCATCTCTCCACATTCACAGATAACACAAAACAATTTCTCCAAGCATTTGAAAGAGAACCAGCTCTCTCCTACCTAACGCAACAATAACATGCCCTGTCCAAGCCATGACCACATGGCGCTATTCACAAGCCATATTTACAAGACAAGCTCTTCACAAACAACATATCCAAGGCGCAATGCACAAGGAACACAGCAAATCAACATAAGAACATGCACCTCACAAGCCACATTAACATGGCGCTATTCACAAGCCATATTTACAAGGAGCTATATGCAAAGAACTCCACAGATCATATAACAATGAACACATTTCACATTGCACAGCATAAGCAGATGCAGCAAGCAATTTAATGGGCAATTTAAAAGCATTTTTTACACATATTTATACAATTGGACCATCACAAAGATGTAACTGGCTCCCTCATGTAATGCCATCCTTCAACCCTGACAGTTCAAACACCAAGATGAAAACCATTTCTTCCACCCTGAATAAACCAAATGCCATGATGCACTGCAATCTCCTCACGCTGCAACTGTTCAAGCCCATAGGTCACACAGGCTACATAAACTGCCAAACTACGCCAGATGGAACTGGCGCTCAGGGCACTCCCCCACAACACATGGGAAACTCTCTAAGCACATGGCCAGGCACACAGGCTTCGTAAACTGTTCGTAGACGCCAGATGTAATGTCTGGCGCTCAGGGCACTTCCTCCACAACACATGGGAAACAATCTAAGCACATGGCCAGGCACACAGGCTTCGAAAACTGTTCGTAGACGCCAGATGTAATGGCCGGGTTTTCTGATTAGATGGGATCAGCCCCTAGGGGCCCCTCCAACCCAGCCAGAACGTAACCACCTCCCTCCTCAGGACCATCTATCCAGGCACCTGGGTACCTACCTGAGGATGGGGAACTCGCAATATACAAGCTCATATTATTAGAAACACCACTAAATCTATAGGGATACTAAGAATACTCACTGATTATCTTACAGTCTCGCGGCCACTCAGACCCAGACTAATCTACCCCAGGGCAGATATGACACACAATCCGGTGCGTCTACACATGGGCCTGCAGAACCCAATGCTCTCTTTTCCAAACGGTTTACAATCCGGTAAACCTACACGCCAGTATCCCCCCTGGCGCTCTCACTTACACAAGCCACAATCCTGTGGGTATCCACGCTGGTCATCCACCCCAGCGCTCTCACTAACGCCGTATATCAACGACGACCACATTCCTATGAACACCTTCAGATATATGTCTCTTCACTAAGGGTCTGCTACTACAATAATATTATGGGATGGCCGAATTACTTAGTGTCAACAATTCCCTAGCTCAAGGGCTCCCTGTTCTCCCTATTCATTCAGACTTACCGGATCAGGGGCAGCATCTGTTCTGGCTATAACATCTGACTAGGAGAAAAAGGTTACCTATGCTTTGGAACAGAAGACGCTGTTTACAGGATTATGGGAGGGTGTACTAACGTGGTCCCTTAGTTGCAGGTCTCCTCTCTCCCTCACTGTATGGGGACAAAGATATACACACTATGTGATTGAGTTATTCCTTGATTTAAGCGCTCCTACTCCCTTCTGATCCATCAGTGGCTCAACGGCAACTGGCTAGAAGCTAAGATAGCTTTATCATAAAAAAAACTCATGCACACTAATTCACTAATTAATGGGGAAGTTTATTGTAACAATAATAAAGTACACATATACAAAACTATGGGGTCTCTATAACTAGCAGTAACTTTAACACACCGCTGAAAGAAAAGGATTAGACATACAATTTATTTGCGGGGTAGCAGGATCTTTTAACACACCGCTGAAAGATAAAAGATTAGACATACAATAGCCTAGGGAATAAGAACAAGATTAAGGTGTACTAGTTCAGACTACCTCACCTATTAGAAGGAAGATTTCTCTCTGCCTCTGGTGGGATTAGGGCTCTCTCTGTCTCTCCCTCCTTCACCACATCACCACGCCTCTGGTTCAGTTGCTCCAGCTGACAGCCTTCTTTGATGCTCTCTGCACTGCTCTCTCTCTCCTCATCTTCAGCAATCATCTGCCTACTTTCTCCATTCAAGAACTGCACTCTATTCTGCAGCTCCAGCAGACATCCTGTTCTCTCTCTCTCCAAGCTGAACTGAGCTCCAAGCTGAACTGAGCTCCCAGCTGTTCTGAGCTCCCAGCTGTTCTGAGCTCCAAGCTGTTCTGAGCTCCAGGCTGAACTGCACACAAGCTGGAATGAACACTCCTCCTTTCCTGCAGCTCGCTAATATGGATTCCTCTCCCCTCATGGAAATTTCCACCAGAGGGCTGCCTCCTACCGAATTCCTGTGCCAGCTCCCAGGCTTCCACGCAACCGCAGTGGCCATCTGCTTGTTACGTCTGGGCCCAAGAGAAAAACACATTTCTCGGATAAGAAGCAGTCCTAACCGGTCTTCCTCTAGCACACAAACAGCCTTACTGTAAACTTTACCTTTACTCTAAAAAGCCTCTCAGCTCCATCAAGATGGAGTCCCTCTATGTTATGTTATGTTATGTTATACGGGTTTTTTGTATAGCGTGCGGCTACTCGAAAGAGTGTCCCGACGCTTTGAATTGCACACTAATCTCATAACACAACAGGGAAAAATGAACAGAAACAGAAAAAAGAGGAAACCTAATAGGACCTGAAACTAAGAAGTAAAAAGCCAAGTTTTAAGCCCCTTCCTAAAGGCCAGCAAGTTAGGAGTGCTGCGCAAGGACACAGGCAGTTTGTTCCACAGCTGAGGCGCTAATAATTTAAAGGAGCGACCACCGATGCGAGCTCTCTTCACACGGGGCACTACAGCAAGAAACAAGGCTTCAGACCTAAGAGACCTGGCAGGAAGGTAAAAGGACAGCCTTTTCTGAAGATATTTTGCTCCGGAGGTGTGCAAGGCTTTGTGTGCCAGGGTGAGAGTTTTGAAAACTATCCACTTCCGGACGGGAAGCCAGTGCAGAGCCTCCAAGAGGCCCGAGGCTCGGGCACGGCGAGATAGTCCAAAGATAGCACGTGCTGCCGAATTCTGAACAACCTGTAATCGTTGAAGCAGGTATTCTGGCAGGCCGAGATAGAGGACGTTGGAATAGTCTATTCTCGAGCCTATAATCGCCTGCACCGTGATCTTCCTGTGTTCTTCCGATAACAAGGGAAGGAACTTGCGAAGCATCCGGAGTAAGCCAAAGCAGGTGCCAGTGAGACCGATTACCTGCGAGCGTAGAGTGAGGCCATTGTCGATCTTAATCCCAAGGTTTTTAGCTACCTGGGACGAACTTGCTGGTGGAAACATGTTCTCAGGCCACCACTCTTTCCAATCCGGGTCCGCACTGCACCCAAAAAAGAGGACCTCGGATTTATCCGAGTTGCACTTGAGGCTGTTATGATGGAACCACTGAAACACAGCCTCAAGGCAACCCTGGATCCTACCTCCATCGAAATCCGCACCCCTCTCACAGGTGAAGAGGAGCTGGGTGTCATCGGCGTAAGAAACGATCTGGGCCCCGAAGGACTCCGCCAGAGCCGCCAGAGGGGTCATGAAGATATTAAATAGAGTTGGGCTCAGGACAGAGCCCTGAGGAACTCCGACACCCAATGGCGACATCTCGGCGGAGCAAGCAGAAGCCCAGACCGTTTGTCGACGGCCTGCCAGGAAAGATCGAAACCACTGGAGCACCGTCCCTCGAAGACCGATCTCTGAGAGTCTAGCAAGCAGACCCTCATGAGGGACGGTGTCAAAAGCCGCCGACAGGTCTAGCATCACCAGCATCGCTCTCCCACCCGAATCCAGCACCTCCTTTATCGCCTCCGAGACTTCCAGGAGGGCTGTTTCGGTGCTAAGATTGGCGCGGAAACCCGACTGGGTAGGGTGCAGTAGGTCGTGGGACTCCAGGTAATCGGCAAGCACCTTATGCACGTGTTTTTCAATGACCTTCGCAAAAGCCGGCAGGAGCGAGATAGGTCTATAATTCGCTAACACCTCCACATCCAGACCAGGCTTTTTTTAGCAGGGGAATAATCATTGCCTGCTTCCAGGACTGGGGAACCACACCCTGTGCAAGAGAACAGTTCAACAGGGGGTTCACGAGTGTATTAATGACCGCTGCCATTTTAGCCAGAAATTTTGCGGGGCAGGCATCCCGAGGGGAACCTGACTTTAGTCCCGCCATCAGGTCAAATGAAGCTGGCAGCGAGAGAGGAGGAAACGCTGCCAGGGCCACCCCGGCGTTCGGTCGGGTAACAGCGGCATTCTCCGCCCGACCTGGCACCTCAGGCTCTAGTTCTAGGCCTGTAGGCCTGAAAGGAATGAAATACCCCTTAGCTCTGTCAGAATACCTACATAAACCATACCAATGTGTCTAATATAAGCAAGTATGTCAAAGCCAATAGGCAATAGACAGGTTAGAGTCAAGAATAAGGGATCTATCATCATATTAAGCAGCTATCCTCTTCTAGGTCTGGAAGAAAGGGCTTAAAAGGGCCAACACAAGCTAAGAATACCTATCCTAGATGTGAGCAAGACTAAGATCTATATCACTGCTAAATAGAGCCAAAAACTCTGCCATTACAGCAGCCCACATAGAAAAAGGAAATACGAGGAGAAATAAAGACATTTCTCCCTGTTTCGCCTCCCTTACGCCTCCCCTGGGGAGGCGTAAGCTTTTGGCACTGCTTCAGAGTTACGATTTCTGGTACATGTGGGGCAGTGTCAAAAGGGCATGGTTGTTGCTGGGAACGCCCCCAGCAACACCCATTGCACGCCCCTTTAACGCAGAACACTGCGTTAAAGGGACTGATATTAATCAGGCAGCAGTACGCCACAAAAACTGGCGTACTGCTGCCTGATAAATACCACGCAGGCTTCTGTGCCACGGAACTTCATGAAAAGTGAATTTCCGATGGCGCAAGGGGCCTCATAAATGATGCCCTATGTATGTATTATTTTTGTGTATCAAATAATGTTTCAGATTTAGGTAATTGACAACAACCTGTAGTTGATGGTCAGTAGCTATTTTTGTGAAATATGCACCATTGCACATTTTTGAAGGTGCCAGGTGATGCACACACATGGCCATAGTGCATGTATGTGCGCCATATGCACACACATAATTTTGATGGGTCCAGCAGGGTTTTTTTGAGAAAACCCTGCACCCTTTGGATACATCACAATTTGCAAATAGCTAATGGCTGATTTGCTATTACAGTATTTTTTGAAAAGTGATTCCTATATCCCTCCTGGGCCATGGGAATGCTTTTTGATTGATCCCTTACTTACAAATTAGACAATGCAAAGTAGGAACTACGGAAGATTATGGAATTCCTACAAAGTAGTGATTTTTCTTTATACATACCATTTTGCGATTCAAAAATAGCGATTCCATTAGAACCTACATTTTTTTGTTGAGAAAGGGTTTGTTGATAGATATGGCCCTATGTCTGAGGTTACAGGGGCACAAGGGGATCATCAGTGAGGCCCCTGTGGTTTGACATTTGATTAGCTTTACCTTAGGATACCGTTGTTAATACATGAAATAAATGTAATTTGACTTACCAATTGTTCCATCGACCTCAATTCCAAGGTGGTCCAGGAGATCCTGCTCACGGTTGATGAGATCTGCCCACCGATGTTTGTACTGTCTCAGGGTCCGGTCCACTCCAAAGATTCTCAACATCTGGTACCGGACCCTCTCCCACCTCAGCTTCCTTTCTTGGGTTGGGTAACCCTGCAGTACCCTGCCTCCACTCCCAATCATGTTTGGGAGGTAGTGGAGTATCAGCCACAGTAGCCCCCCATACTCCTTCTCACTTAGGTTCCTAGACCTGGGTGGCATTGTGACAAAGCACAAGCCACGCTGTGTGAATGCCACAAAAAAAAATTTGCTGACACAGAAATCCTAATAATAGACTATTTCTCCACTTAACAGAACACTAATCCCCCTATTACTAACTATGTAAAAACCCCTAAACAGAACAGTAATCCCCCTATGAAAAAGTATTAAAACCCCTAAACAGACAGACACCCCTTGACACACAAGACACAGTTAGACAATACACAACACTACAGACACTATTTGGACACAGTTACCAAGACACACACTGTAAAACAACTGCAGGACAGGACAAAACTCTCAAGCACTTTGCAAACACACTCCTACACCTCTCAGAGACTACAAAGGAGTGAAATAGAAAGTGAAAGTATCATATAACTTCCTGTTTGTGAGCAGGGCAGGCTGGGTACATCATTTCCTGTTGCGATGCGACTCGTTTCCGGCGATGCGTCATTTTTTGACATGCGAATATAACCGATTTATGTCGCATTGTTAATTTTAAGCATGGTACACTGATAATACATTTCCCCTTACGGTGCGACCTGTTATCGTGGGAGCGTCATTATTGTGATGCGACTAAATCATTATTATCTCGCATCGTTATTTGAAGCATGGGTGACTGACGTCATATTTTCCCATGAAGGTGCGACCAGTTGCAGTAGAAGCGTCACTATTGGCATGCGACTGAAACCTATTTATGTTGCATTGCAGATTAGACGCATGGTACAGTGATGACATATTTTCCATTACGGTGCGACCTGTTATCGTGGGAGCGTCATTATTGTGATGCAACCAAATCATTATTATCTCGCATCCTTATTTGAAGCATGGGTGACTGATGCCATATTTTCCCCCTGAAGGTGCGACCAGTTGTAGTAGAAGCGTCACTATTGGCATGCGCATAAAACGTAATTATGTTGCATCTTTAATTCGAAGCATGGGTGACTGATGACATTTTCCCATGAAGGTGCGAGCAGTTGTAGGCGAAGCGTCATTATGGGCATGCAAATTAAACCTAATTATGTTGCATCGTTGATTTGTTGCATGGTACGCTACTTCCTTATTTCCCCTTACGGTGCGAGCAGTTATCGTCAAAGCCGCATTATTGTCATGTGACCAAATCATTATTACGTGGCATTGTAAATTTGAAGGATGGCTGAGTGATGATATATTTTCTCCTCAAGGTGTGACCAGTTTTACTACATGCGACATTATTGGCATGTGTCACAATCTTCATTAATGGGGCATTGCATATTTTATCTGTCAATGTTGTTGCATATATTTGCTGCTGTTTTTTTGATGCTGGGCAAAAGATGCATGTTTACACTTAGCATGGAAGTGTCTCAACAGGGACAAACCATGTTAGCCTGCAGAAAATGTGTGTTTGTATATTCAGCTGAGTCAGACTAAGACATATGTTGACTAAAGTCACTTTTGGGCCTTGTGTTATGTCACTTTTGTGCCTAGAGTCAGCAAAGCATGGGTCAGTTTCAGACTTATGCAGACCTAACGTCTCCCATCTCCCTCCTCCCGTCTTTCTCAACATTAATGGAGGACCATGTTACCCGATGTCTATCACACTACATCGAATCCTCCTGTCACATGGAGCCCAATCAAGGCGGCTTCAGACCTGCCCACTCAACAGAGGCAGTTATCTTGCCACTCTTGTACACACTCAGGGGCAACGCGGACGCAGGGTCCCCCCAAGCCCTCTTACTCCTGGACCTGTCGTCCGCGTTCAACACGGTGGACCATAACATCCTTCTCCACCTTGGCAAACATGCAGGCATCCAGGGAACCACTCTTGAGTGTGTCGAGTCCTTCCTAACTGGAAGAACTGAAATGGTCCGCCTAGGACCCTATAGTGAAACAAATACCCCCACGTCCTGTGGAGTCCCACAGGGCTCCTCCCATTCACCACTCCTGTCCAATCTATACCTCTGGCCGCTGATCCATTCTGTACAGAAATGGGACATTATTGTGTATTACTACGCTGACGACTTACAGATCATCCTCCCGCTCAATTCACCTCATGCCATCAAGACGTTCCACGCTGTCATGATCCACATCCAATTATGGATGTACCAGAACCTATTGAAGCTTGACCCCGGTAAAACAGAGCTCCTCCTCCCTGGACTCAGTCATGGCCACTGTGGCCCTCAGTATTGCCCTCAGAGCTGGGTTCCCCCCCAGCCCTGGTAAAATCAGTAAAGGGTCTGGGAGTCATCATTGAGGCTGAACTCTCCCTCAGGGCACAAGTGGGTGCGCCACTTTCTTCCTCTATGTACCAGGTCCGGAAGATCGGTACAGTCAGTCACTTACTCCCTCCCACCGCACTTACCCAAGTGGTGTTCTCACTCGTGCTCTCCCGCCTGGACTTCTCTATGTCCATCTACTACGGTCTCCCACGATCCCTGCCACACCGACTCCAAGTTGTCCAGATTCAAGCAGCCCGTCTAATTCAGATTACACCCAGATGGCAATCAGCCAAACCTCTACTCCACAGTCTTCACTGGCTCCCAATAGACCAGAGGGCATTTTTTAAGGTGACCTGTCTCACATTCTAAGCCCTCCACTGGTCCCGCCCCACGTTTCTCAATTATCTTATCTGCCCTCACCGCACAACACAAACACTCCAATCAGCTCACCGTCATCTGGTAGTCACTCCCAATACTAAAAACCAGAAATTTGGTGGCTGCACAATTTGTCATCTGCCTCCTGGGCTTTGGGATCTCCTTTCTCTCTTCTTCAAATCCTTCCCTTCCCTTCTGAACTTGTGGTAATCGCTTCAAACACACCTTTTCCCTTCCATGGGCTAACTCTCGGCCACTCGCGCTTCCTTCCTCACTCACTCTGTCTTATGGCGCCAGCAAGCCTATGGTCTCCGTGCACTCTATAAATTTCACCTACGAGAAGATTACATCAGATAATGTTACTTTTCTGCATCGAGTCAGGAATGCATGGCTCAGATTCTGACGTTGTCAGACCTATCGTCACTTATGTGCGTGGAGTCAGGAATGCATGGGTCAGATACTGAGGTAGGCAGACCCAACGTCACTTTTGTGTGTTGAATCATGAATAAGATTATGAAGTAGGATACACTAACTTCATTTATGTGCCTACCACATTTGTTTATTTTTGCAAACTTGTGTGAGCACTGAAGGCTACTTTTTAATGGATGGTCAGATTTTGACGTACATCCACTGTGTAACATGTTGATGATTGTAATGTTTGTCCTATTACTTATTTACTTTCATCATGACTTTGCAACATACAAGTACTTTGTTGTCATTTTTCCTGCTGTGTGATTTAATTATGTGGACTCCTCTTCACCAGTGCTTTATTAAATTTCTGCACCACAACATATGGATGGTAAATGTTGCTTTTTGACAATTGGGAATTTACAACCTAATTTATGACGTATTTGCGTATAATATTACTGCATGCATTCCTGCGGCACTTCCCTACAGCAAGCAAATAGGGTGGGAAGGTGGTGTGTCTATGACATATGGGAGATTCATGTGCTTTTCATGTGTGCTGACGCGCAATGGCCGGCCTACCTACCTGCACTATGTATGGCCATATATGGCGACCGTGCGGCGCAGGTGAGTGTGACCTAGTTCTAGGACACCCCCGCGCCGCACGGCCACCAGCTGCTGCGTGTGCCTCCCCTTGTAATCTGCCTCGCTGCCCGACTGCCGCCTCGTGACCACGCCCCCTCCTTCGAGCGGCGTGGTCCGTGCTCGGCGCTTCTCCCCCTGTGCCCCTGGTGTATTTGCTGTTTAGTATTGTTTTTATTGCTGTGATTGTTGTTTTTTCCCTCTGTATTGCCTGTTTTTCTCTGCCAGTAGCCGCCCTCTGTCTTCCCTCCCCGCTCCCCGCTTCCCGCCACCACCGCTGACCCCGCCCCTTTTTTCCTTCTGTACCCTCCCCGCTCCCGCCTCCCAGCTGCTCCGCCCACCCGCGCACTTCACCATATATGGCGACCGTGCGAACGCGCAGCGGTCACGCGCAGCGGGCGCGCCGATTGTGCGCCGAAGGCGCGCCACAGGTAAGCCCGTCTACGCCCGTCCGCGCCTGGACCGCGCCCAGTGCCAGGACCCCTGGCCCACGAGGACCCCGACCGACCCGCCTGACGTACACCGCCGCCACCCTCTACGCACTCAACACCGGCCGAGTCCCGGGATGCTACCGAGCCACCCCACGACGCGTCCACGGACCCTTCAGCTGCAACACCTGCAAGTTCACCTGCATCCGGACCTGCCCAACACCAGCACCGGCCAAGACGAACACCAGCAGCAACCACCTCAAGTGCATCCTGCTCAACACCCGCTCCGTCCACAGACACGCCATCGAACTCTGGAACCTCCTAGACGCCACAGCCCCTGACGTTGCCTTCATCACGGAGACCTAGATGAACGCCTCCTCAGCGCCCGACATCGCCATCGCCATCCCAGAAGGCTACAAGATCACCCGGAGGGACCGCAACGCCAACCAGGTGGGAGGAGGCATCGCCATCATCCACAGGAACACCATCCGCATCACGACCAGCACCGACAACACCCCTCCCTCCGCCGAACACCTGCATTTCCAGATCCACACCGACCCAAAGACCACCCTCAGAGGCACCCTGATCTACCGACCTCCGGGACCACGCACTCAATTCAGCGAGGACATCGCCGACTTTGTCAGCCCGCATGCCCTCCCCTCCGCTGACTACATCCTCCTGGGGGACTTCAACTTCCACCTGGAGAACAACAACGACTGCAACACCAGCACCCTGCTCGACAACCTCGCCACCTTGGACTCAAGCAGCTGGTGTCCAAACCCACCCACCTCGCCGGACACACACTCGACGCCATCTTCTCATCCAGCAAAGACATCGCCTTCAGCCACGCCACAGAACTCCACTGGACGGACCACAGATGCATCCACTTCGCCTTCAGAAGAACGACGATCCACCACCACCAGCAACAGGTTGCCCGAAGAAGCTGGAACAAGATCACAGCCGACCAGCTCGCCGCGTCCCTGAGCCAGCACCCTCTGGCCAGCTCAGCGAACCCCAGCCAGGCCGCCGACAACCTCTCGAAGTGGATCAGCAAATGCGCAGACGAACTCGCCCCTCTGAGGATCCCGCCCAGCAGACCCGGCAGTAAGAGAGCCCCCTGGTTCACCGACGAACTCAAGAGCTCCAAGAAGAACTGCCGAGCCCTCGAGAAAGCCTGGAGAAAGGAACCCACACCGGACAACAGGACCACCCTCAAGCTCGCCACCCGGAAACACCACCAACTGATCCGCACCGCCAAGAAAACGGCTTTCAAGAACCGACTGGACAACAACGCACACAACTGCAAGGAACTCTTCAACATCGTGAAAGAGCTCTCCAACCCCAACGCCGGAAACAATGACATCACCCCATCGCAAGACCTCTGCAACTCCCTCGCCTCCTACTTCCACAACAAGATCGCGGACATACACAACAGCTTCAGCACTCAACCGACGCACGCCACGACCGCAGCAACGCCGCCCACCACCACCCTCCGTGCCTGGACTCCGGTCAACACCGAAGACACCGTCCGCATGATGAACTCCGTCCACTCCGGATCTCCGACCGACCCCTGCCCTCACCACTTCTTCAACAAAGCCGACGCTGTCATCGCACCCCACCTGCGAGACATCATCAACACCTCATTCGACACCGCCACCTTCCCCGAGAGCTGGAAGCACGCCGAACTCAGCGCTCTACTCAAGAAACCGACAGCAGACCCCACCGAACTCAAGAATTACCGCCCCATCTCTCTACTCCCGTTTCCAGCCAAAGTCATCGAGAAGACCATCAACAAACAGCTGGCCGCCTTCCTCGAGACGAATGGATCCCTCGACCCATCGCAGTCCGGATTCCGCGCCAACCACAGCACCGAGACCGCCCTCATCGCCGCCACCGACGACATCCGAGCCCTGATGGACAACGGAGAAACAGCGGCCCTCATCCTCCTAGACCTCTCCGCGGCGTTCGACACGGTCTGCCACCGCACCCTAGTGCAGCGCCTCAGCAACGTCGGAATCCAGGAGAAGGCACTGGAATGGATCGTCTCGTTCCTCGACGGAAGAACACAGAGAGTCCGCCTACCACCGTACAAGTCAGAGGCCACCGAAGTCATCTGCGGCGTCCCTCAAGGATCCTCGCTGAGCCCTACACTCTTCAACGTCTACATGAGCCCCCTCGCGGCCATCGCACGCCAACACAACCTCAACATAATCTCCTACGCCGACGACACCCAGCTGATCCTCTCCCTGACCAACGACCCCGCCGCCGCCAGAGCCAACCTGCACGAAGGGATGAAAGAGGTAGCCGAATGGATGACGACGAGCCGCCTGAAACTGAACTCAGACAAGACGGAGGTCCTCATCCTGGGCTCCTCGCCCTCCGCCTGGGACGACTCCAGGTGGCCCCCCACCCTGGGCACCGCACCCAAACCGACGAACCACGCACGCAACCTGGGCTTCATCCTGGACTCCTCCCTCTCCATGACCAGGCAAGTCAACGCCGTCTCCTCGTCGTGCTTCAACATCCTGCGCATGCTTCGGAAGATCTTCTGGTGGATCCCCACGGAGACCAGGAAGACCGTCACCCAGGCCCTCGTCACCAGCCGACTGGACTACGGAAACGCACTCTACGCCGGAACCACCGACAAGATCCAGAAGAGACTCCAGCGGATCCAGAACGCCTCAGCCAGACTCATCCTCGACATCCCACGGAACAGCCACATCTCCGGACACCTGAGAGACCTGCACTGGCTCCCCGTCAACAAAAGAATCACCTTCCGGCTCCTCACCCACGCACACAAAGCCCTACACATTCCCAGGGCTAGCCCCACTGCACTTCAGCAACCTCGGCGAGGCACACACACTTTCTATCTACACATTCCCAGGGCTAGCCCCACTGCTCTACAGCACCCTCAGCAAGGCACACACACTTTCTATCTACAGATTGCCTGGGCTAGCCTCACTGCGCTTCAGCAACCTCAGCGAGGCATGTACACATTCCCAGGGCTAGCCCCACTGCTCTACAGCACCCTCAGCAAGGCACACACACTTTCTATCTACACATTGCCTGGGCTAGCCTCACTGCGCTTCAGCAACCTCAGTGAGGCACACACACTGTATCTACACATTCCCAGAGTTAGCCCCACTGCGCTTCAGCAACCTCAGCGAGGCATGTACACATTCCCAGGGCTAGCTCCACTGCTCTACAGCACCCTCAGCAAGGCACACACACTTTCTATCTACACATTGCCTGGGCTAGCCCCACTGCGCTTCAGCAACCTCAGTGAGGCACACACACTGTATCTACACATTCCCAGAGTTAGCCCCACTGCGATTCAGCAACCTCAGCGAGGCATGTACACATTCCCAGGGCTAGCCCACTGCTCTTCAGCACCCTCAGCGAGGCACACACTCTTTTTATCTACACATTCCCAGGGCTAGCCCCACTGCACTTCAGCAACCTCGGCGAGGCACACACACTTTCTATCTACACATTGCCTGGGCTAGCCCCACTGCGCTTCAGCAACCTCAGTGAGGCACACACACTGTATCTACACATTCCCAGAGTTAGCCCCACTGCGCTTCAGCAACCTCAGCGAGGCATGTACACATTCCCAGGGCTAGCCCCACTGCACTTCAGCAACCTCGGCGAGGCACACACTCTTTCTATCTACACATTGCTAGGGCTAGCCCCACTGCGCTTTAGCAACCTTTGAAAGGAACAAGCAGATGGGCCCAAACAACCTCCCTTTTTCCCAACTTACACCTTAGTGGCATCAAAGAATGCTCCTCCTTTCCAGACTGCCCCACTCCATTTGTGAGCAACACGAGGTGCTGCCTTTGCGGATTGCCCCAGTCTGTGAGTAAAAAAGACCATGGAAAAAGAGAAGATATATCTATTTCAAGGCTCTACCTTGTCTCTGCTTTGAGACACATTTAGTATGTTTTGTTCAGTATCCAGTCTTTTTAACACCCCCAGAGCACATTTACAAAATAGATGTGGATTATCAGCGTGTAGTCAGGCAAGTTGGGTGCCTTCTGACCATAAATCTGTTTAGGAGAGCTACCTGTTTTTCAAAATACATTTGGTTGTATTTCATCTTGGGGAGAGGACGTGACATTATGGCCAGAGATGCAGACTTTGAAACTGGGGAACTTGGTTCAAGTCTTGGTATCGGCTCAGCAGCCTGTGATTCTGGACACATCACTTCATCTTCCTGGGCCAAAAAAGTAAATAAATGTGATCTTGTATAATGTACTGGGTCGATTATCTGCTATATAAAGCTGTAAAAAGAATCACTTACAACCATGCCCTCATAGAATAGGAAATGACAAGGGTTAAAAATATACATATCATGTAGCTCTCCTGATATGAACCTTTGAAGGATGAAAAGCAGTATTCGTGCAGAGATTCAAACCGTGACATCCAGGTTGCGTTTGGCCTTTTGCAGCAGATGTCTTGACTCCCTGACATACCCTACATTAGGCTGGTTTCGATAAAACCACGCCTGAACTTTGTATGAGGTTATATTAATATCACTATTTTACTTCAAAACTCTGATTGTACAGGTTTATCAGAGCCAGCGGTGTGAAGATAGAGTGCAGCCGATTTGATTCGGGTCACCGAGGCTAAGCATGCCCCCCCCACCCCAGAAATGTAGTGTCTCCTACGCCCTTGGATTTGAGGTAGAGACAGCGGGTAAATAAAGGACCTTCATTCTATCTCACTTTTCTTCCACTAGCTTCTCATGCGAAAGTGACCCAATTAAGAACATGGCGGCCGACCCTGCTTTTGATGTAATGCCCTTTTGGCTGAGGTCGTTAAGCAAGTGATCCAAGAGGCGTCTACATGTCGCAGACCACTAAGAGAGGCCCTGATACTTGATAGCTAAATGTTTCCTAAACCATTAGAAGCCATATGTATGCCAAAACGAAACACCATTTGAATGATATTTAACAAATATATGACTTCTCTCTGCATTCTTCCACATAGGGCCAACAGAGCTGAAAGAAGTTAACATTTGAATGAGATAACCGATTTGTGTATTAATTCTAGCGTCCCCGCTCAAGGCCAGGAGTAACAATGCTTTTTGAGCGTGCGTGCAATGAGTCCTGGTTTACGATTCTCCTCTTCTTTCAGACAGGGTTTGCATTACCCTCTGCAGCGGGTAGGGAGGTAGTGGTAGGCACAGGGTGGTATAGAGAGAACGCGTACAGAACGGTGTTTTGAGAGGGAGTTGATGTAGCTGATGTAGAGAGAGCGGGCGGGTACGTAAAGATGTAGCAATAGGATGAGAGAGAGCGAGAAGAGATGACCTGGAGTAAGGGCAGAAACTTCAGACAGAAAGATGATTTATTTAATGTAATTCAGCTGACTCATAATACAAGGGTTTCGTGTGAGCAGGCGAGGGTAAAAATGCTTGGATTCAGTGACTTCTGCATGCCCATCAGTCACACTTAAAATGATATTTTTTCTGGACTCCATTGTTATAGCGGGCTCGTTCTGATCACTTTGCCATGGGCTGCTTGGAAGGTGGAGCCCCGGGTAATTCTTCATTTTGCCAATGTGTTAAAGCAGCTCTGCTCATGATGCCCCCCTTCCTCGTCCCCTGCAGTGCCTCAGGCTCCCATGCACTTATCCACCCCTCACAGCACCCCAGCTCCCCCTGTACATCTTGTATTGTTAAAGTGGCCCACCCTCCCCAGTAAACAAACCCTTTAGCTCACAGTGTCCACTGGTCCAAGGACTGAGCCTCCCCCAAGGATGGAACCCAATGCAGGCTATTCAGGTGCCCTGTGTACAAGGATCAGGCCAAGGGGTTTGGGCCTTGGAGTATCGGAGGTTATTAGGGAATTGTGTGTAGGAAGGAAAGCTAGGGCTCAAAGAAGGCACTGGAGAATCGCACGAGCAACAGAGACCATTTCGGGGAGGGTCTGCTGATTCCCCCTGTGAGGCTAGTGCGCATACCCTACCACCAGTGTTGTCTCTGTATTTGTGCACGGCATCTGTGCTGTCCTGCTCATTCTCACTTGTCTGACGGTAGCAAAAGGGCCTGGGTGGTCTGTCCTATGGGGTCAGGGGAAAATGGCGGCCGCACCACTATCAAACTTCGCCAGCCGCCACTGCCCGTGGGTATCAAAGCACTTCACATACACAAAGGAAAAGAAAAACTGCATTGCATCGCAGCACATGAGGGTGCCTAAAGATAAAAGCAAAGACTAAATACTTATGTATCCAGTGAGGGGAGAGAGATGCAGGGAGTTTACACCATCGGGTAATCACCATCCTTGAAGTTCAGAGTGGGGCGGGGTCCATTAGGTTATTGATATCTAGGATGGTTGCCCTTGTTCGGTAAAGTATTGGTTGAGGAGAAGTTTCAGGTCCTTCTTACAGCAAGACAAGGAGGGGTTGCATCGGAGGTCGATAGGGAGAGAGTTCTTCATCCTGGGTACGTTGCCAGAGAAGGACCGGTATTGAGTCGTTTTCTTTTTCAGTTTTGGAGGGATGAGAAGAAGTGAGTTGGTGATTCTCAGAGATCTGGATTTTTCAACTTTTTCTAGTTTGCTGTTTAGGTAGTTGGGAGACTTGGCTTGAAGGGCCTTGTGAGTGTGTTGTATGGCGGCTGTTCCGCCGTTCCGGGCACCATGGGACACATACAGGATCGGAATACTCACTTCCGGCCGGAAGTGGTGTCCCGGTCTAGTCCTCCTTCTGACCAAACACTTCCGGGGGAATACGCTTAAATGCGTGTTGCACCGCCGGTTCGGTGCTTCTGATTCAGATTCGGATTCATTCACGGAGCCCAGCAGACGTCGACAGACCAGGTTTTCAGCTCTACGAGTTTCCTGAAAGGTCCGTTGCTCTTTGAGTCACGGTAACGCTGCCCGGAGTCTTCACGCGTTACGTGACGCTCTTGGTCCCGTTTGTTTTCTTTTTCCTCTCCTTTCCACAGCCGCCCAGGAGCGCTGTTGTGGGCACTTTTGGGCTGATCGCCGTGAGCGCTTGGATTCCTTGTTGGGACAGGACTGACTCTGTCCTTGGCAGTCTATTACTTTGCATTTCCCCTTCTGGGCGTGGCGCAGGAGCGCAGTGACATTATTTCTTGGATTTCTTTTCTTGTAGCAGTGGCGCAGGAGCGCTTCTGCTAGTTTCAACTTGTATCACGAAAGGGAGCGCTGTTAGGCTAATGCAGGTGGCGCAGGAGCGTTACACAGACTTGCACTGGGCTGCGCTATAGCGCTTACCCTGGAGTTCCAGTTATTAGTACCCCGACGCGCAGAAGCGCCCTTTTTGTTGTTTGTGCTTTGGTGGTTCATAAGCAGGAGAGCCTTCTTCCATTTCCACGCCGAGGCATCAAGCTCCTGGACGCTACGTGGTGGGCCTCTTCCTTGGATCAACGCGAACAGCGTGTCTTGGTGAGTACCAGAGACAAGGGCTCCCTCCTGTATGTGTCTTGTGGGGTGGCGTAGTAGTACCTCATCCTAATTGGGTCTTTGTCTTGTTCCCTCAGTTGTGCCAAGCCCCTACCACCAAAGGCCACTCCATTTCCTTATTTGGCCCCCATCCCTGGATCCATCTTGTCCTTGTCGGGTGTTACTCCCCGCGGAGGTAGGTTGGAGTCAGGGGCGGTGGTTTCCGTCGTCTCTGCAGAATTACTTCACAAGCCCTGTGGGGTACCTGGCAGAATCAGAAGCCCACGTTCATACATTCTGCCCAGACGACATGGGAGAACCGGAGGTAACACTGCAGGACATAGCAGCCTTGTTGGCTGCCATGCAGGCAGAAAACCTCAGCTTACGCCAAGACATGACGGCCCTACAGGGCCATGTGGCGGCTGGCTTCACCAACCCTTGGGGAACCCTTCCTAGTTCCAGAGTCCGACAAGAGGGGTTGCTTAGACCACCTACATTCTCCTTTGGAGGGCCCTCCTCTGCTACAGGTCAGGACGCAGCTATCCAGGTCATCACGCCTCAACCGGTGCAACTGGCTCCACCCAAACGCTTCTATGGCGACAGCACCAAGTTTGGCGTCTTTATCCACCAATGCCATCTGCATTTCATGGCCAGAACAGCTGCTTTCCCTGACGATGCATCAAAGGTGGCATTCATACTGTCCTACATGGGCGGGGATGCTGCGCAGTGGTCCATCTCGCTGGTAGAAAACGACGACCCCATGCTAAACCACTTGCCAACGTTCAAAGAGACCATGCAACGGATGTTCGCTCGCCATACGTTTGTACAAGCCGCAGACAACCAGCTGCTCGGGCTAAAGCAAGGAAACAGCGACATGCTCCACTATATCACGACCTTCAGTCGCCTAGTCATTGAGGCGCAGTGGCCTGAGGATAAAAAGGTGTCAGTGTTTTACCGAGGGTTGAGGGATGACCTGAAGGACCTTATTGCCCAACACCCCGACTCTCCAGATATGATAGGGCCATTCATCGACATGGTGGTCAAGATGAACTTCCGGTTGCAAGAGAGGAAAACCGAAAAAAGGAAAAACAGCGACAACCGTTTCCTCCCATTTGCGGAGAAGGCCTCCGACAAAGGCAAGGAGGATGCAACCTCGCCTAGCGACACCCAGGAACCTATGCAGATAGGCGGCATCAGAGGGGCCCTAACCAGCCAAGAGAGAGAAAGAAGGAGGAAACAGAACCAGTGCCTCTATTGCGGTAAAAGCGGTCACTTCATCAGGGAGTGCCCGGTAAAACCAAGCCGCACACGGAACAAACGGCCTTTCGCCTTGCCCATCGACAAAGGAAGCAAGGCGGGAAACGAGACAACCCAGTAGACATGGGGGTCCGTCCTCTGGGTTTTTCTTCCTGCACCACAGCGATCCCTGCAGTCTTCAATGGCAACCATCACATAGGCATGGAAGAGACCTTGCGGAACCAAACAGGCGCTACTTGGAATGTCATCGCGATGCTTGATTCCGGAGCCACCGGCAATTTCATCGACACCGTCTATTTACAAACCCTGGGAATGAGCACGGTGCCTAAAAAGCAACCAGAGACGGTAAAGGCAGTCGATGGTACGGATCTGACCTCCGGTCTCATCAGGCATCAGACCGAAGCCATGAGCCATGTGCTTCACGAACAATCACGCCGAATCCATCAGCTTTGACGTCATAGACGCACCACAGTTTAAAGTTATCCTGGGCCTGCCATGGCTGGTAAACCACAATCCCCGAGTCGACTGGGTGTCTCGGGTTATTTGTTTGGATTCCGAACACTGCTGTAGCACCTGCTACGAAGAGGACAACATGCAGGGTACCCGTTCCATACAAGCTCAATCGCTACCAGGACAAGGCATGGGAATGGTGTCTCATGCCGAAGTACCAGAGGACTATCAGGATCTGGCAGAAGTGTTCGATAAAAAGGGAGCCAACACCTTACCACCGCATTGTTCCTTCGATTGTCGGATTGATCTTATACCCGGCTCTACGTTGCCCTGTAGCAGGATCTATTCCCTTACTGAAAAGGAGAACGTCCATCTACGTTCCTATCTGGATGAGTACTTGGACAATGGGTTCATCCGCCATTCCAGGTCCCCGGTGTCATCTCCCCTTTTCTTACTGTCGAAGAAGGAAGGGGAGCTGAGAACTTGCATCGACTTCAGGGCGATGAACACAATCACGGTCAAAAACCGATACCCGCTCCTGCTCATCTCCAACCTCCTGGACCAAGTCAAGAACGCCTCAGTTTATACCAAACTGGATCTGTGGGTGCCTACCATCTGGGCAGGGTCCGGAAGGGTGACGAATGGAAGACCGCCTTTCGGACCAAATACAGCCTGTTTGAGTACCAGGTCATGCCTTTCGGACTCTGCAATGCTCCTGCAGCGTTGCAGTACTTCATCGATGAGGTATTGAGGGAGTTCCTCAACATCTTCTGTATCGTGTACATAGACGATATCCTGATTTTCTAACAAACCATCACCGAACACGTACAACACGTGCGTTCGGTTCTATGACAACTGGGTAAACACCGGCTGTACGTAAAACTGGAGAAAAGCATTTTTCATGTTACCTCCGTGGAGTTCCTGGGACATGTCATCACTCCAGCAGGGATACAGATGGACAACAAGAAGGTAGAGGCCATCCTCCTTTGGCCCGCTCCGGACTCCGTGAAAGGGGTACAGCTGTCTTTGGGTTTTGCCAACTACTACCGCCGTTTCATCTCTTGATTCTCCGGAATGGTGGCACCTATCTCGCGCTTACTGCGCAAAGGACAGCGCTTTTGTTTGGACCAGAAAGCAGACACTGCGTTCCAGGAACTAAAGAGGCGGTTCACCACAGCCCCGGTGCTGATTCATCCAGCCGCCGATCAACCTTTCGTAGTAGAGGCAGATGCCTTGGGAGGCGTGTTATCACAGAGGGATGCCAACACCGGACGGCTACATCCGGTGGCCTTTTACTCCAAGAAGCTACAGCCTGCAGAAAAGAACTACACAGTGTCGTATAGGGAGCTCCTGGCAATCAAGATGGTGTTCGAAGAATGGTGTCATTACCTGAAGGACGCAAAACACATGGTCACCATTTACACGGATCACAGGAACTTGCAGTTCTTACGGTCAGCACGCGCCCTTACCGCCCGACAGTTACGATGGACCCTGTTCTTTAATGAATACAATTTCACCATCACTTACTGACCCGGTAAGGATAACGCCAAAGCGGTTTTTCTCTCACGGTTGGATGAGTCTGAGGATACCGCCGAAAACACCGAACCTGTTCCCGTCATCTCGGACGAACGCTTCCAAGGAGTAGTGGCCTCCACGGACTTCATGACCCAGTACGTAAGGACATGGATGGAATAGAACCAGCGGCCCTAGAGAAAGGACACAAAGGGGTGGTTCACAAGAACGGATACCTGGTCAAAGGAAACAAGGTGTACCTGCCTGGGGAGCCCTTTCAACAACGAGTGATCCATAGGTGTCATGATCATGTTCTCTCCGGTCATCCGGGATACCATGAGACGCTTGATCTGGTACAAAGACGGTTCTGGTGGCCAACAGTAGAAACAGACACAAAAAACCACGTCTTCCATTGTGCCATATGTCTACAAGGCAAGAACAGGTCAGAAACCCCTGTGGGCCTTCTACGTCCCATCCCGGCACACCCTATCCATGGCTTTCGTGGTGGAGCTTCCACTGACCAACACCGGCCATACCACAGTGCTCACCGTGGTAGATCACCTCACCAAGATGGCTCATTTCGTGCCTCTGCCCAAAGTACCCACCGCGGCAGAACTGGCATTGGTGTTCCTGAACAACGTGGTTCGCTTCCATGGCGTTCCTGAGATGGTGATAACGGATCGGGGGTGGCAATTCGTGTCCTTCTTCTGGAGAGCAGTGTGCAGAATCATGGAGATGGATGTTCGTCTCTCTTCTGCCTACCACCCTCAGACAGACGGGCAAGCGGAAAGGACCAACCACACCATGGAACAATACCTGCACTGCTTGTTGCTCACGGTCGAGAGGGACTGGTCCGATGTACTGTGGATGGCGTAGTATGCTTACAACAACAGCAAACATTTGGCCATAGGGATGATCCCCTTTTTCTGCCTACCAGGGAAACACCCCTGCACCTCGGCGTGGGACATTCCAGCGGATAGCCCTTTGCTCACGGTGCGGGCATATCACAAGACACTGTGTCAGCTCTGGCAACAAGCCCGGTTCGAGCTGGCCAAAGCTAAAGACTCCTACAAGGCACACGCAGACGCTCACAGGCAAAAAGAACCCGAGTATCGCATCGGCGACAAGGTGTGGCTCTCCATTCGACATCTCAACGTGCATGGTCCCAAGAAGCTGCTGCCTTGGTTCGTGGGTCCTTTTGCCATTGAGAAGGTGATCAACCCTGTGGCCATGAGACTGTCGCTCCCGGCTCACATGAAGATGCACCCGGTGTTCCATGTCTCTCTTCTGCATGCGGTCCATCCAGACTGCGCCATCCCCTCTTCTCCTTCTCCGGTGGTAGTGGAGGACCATGTGGAGTATGAGGTCTGAGCCATACTGGGTTCTCGCCGTACCAGGGGGAGGTTGTACTACCTGATTGACTGGAAGGGTTACGGTCCTGAGGAACGGTCCTGGGAACCACGGTCCCATGTCCGCCATGCCCCTGTCCTGGTCCGTGCTTTCCATCTGAGCCACCCCCTGAGCCTGCGCCCTGCTTCCCCTCTCTGACTTCCGGGTGGGGGTTCTGTTTTTAAGGGGGGGTACTGTCGTATGGCGGCTGTTCCACCGTTCCGGGCACCACGGGAAACATACAGGATCAGAATACTCACTTCCGGCCGGAAGTGGTGTCCCGGTCTAGTCCTCCTTCTGACCAAGCACTTCCGGGGGAATACGCTTAAATGCGTGTTGCACCGCCGGTTCGGTGCTTCTGATTCGGATTCATTCACGGAGACCAGCAGACGTCGACGGACGGGGTTTTCAGCTCTACAAGTTTCCTGAAAGGTCCGTTGCTCTTTGAGTCGCGGTAACGCTGCCCGGAGTCTTCACGCGTTACGTGACGTTCTTGGTCCCGTTTGTTTTCTTTTTCCTCTCCTTTGCGCAGGAGCGCTGTTGTGGGCACTTTTAGGCTGAGCGCCGTGAGCGCTTGGATTCCTTGTTGGGACAGGACTGACTCTGTCCTTGGCAGTCTATTACTTTGCATTTGCCCTTCTGGGCGTGGCGCAGGAGCGCAGTGACATTATTTCTTGGATTTCTTTTCTTGTAGCAGTGGCGCGGGAGCGCTGTTAGGCTAATGCAGGTGGCGCAGGAGCGTTACACAGACTTGCACTGGGCCGCGATATAGCGCTTACCCTGGAGTTCCAGTTATTAGTACCCTGACACGCAGAAGCGCCCTTTTTGTTGTTTGTGCTTTGGTGGTTCATAAGCAGGAGAGCCTTCTTCCATTTCCACGCCGAGGCATCAAGCTCCTGGACGCTACGTGGTGGGCCTCTTCCTTTGATCAACGCGAACAGCGTGTCTTGGTGAGTACCGGAGACAAGGGCTCCCTCCTGTATGTGTCTTGTGGGGTGGCGTAGTAGTACCTCGTCCTAATTGGGTCTTTTGTCTTGTTCCCTCAGCTGTGCCAAGACCCTACCCAGCTGTACCACAACCCTACCCAATGCCCCTACCACCAAAGGCCACTCCGTTTCCTTATTTGGCCCCCATCCCTGGATCCATCTTGTCCTTGTCGGGTGTTACTCCCCGTGAGGGTAGGTTGGAGTCAGGGGCGGTGGTTTCTGTCGTCTCTTCAGAATTACTTCACAAGTCCAGCTGAGTCTTGTGGGGTACCTGACAGAGTGATGCAGGCCAGTTTGTAAATACAACTACTCTCTACGGGCAGCCAGTTGAGATTGTTGAGGGTTGGTGAGATGTGTTCAAATATTTTTACACCAGTTATGAGTTGAACTGCCATGTTAAGGACTGACATTATGGGGGCTAGGTGAGCTTTTGGAGACCCTGTTAGGATAGCATTTCCATAGTCTGTTTAGAAAGGACTAAGGATTGTACGTTTGTCTTGCGATATGAAAGGTTTAATTTTCTTGAGGTGATTTACAGAGTGAAGCGCACTTTTTGCAGAGTTCTTGTGTTGGTCCTTCATTGCCAAGTGACTTTACCGAGTCGGATAGGACGAGGGAGCAGATTAGAGCATCAAGCTCCTTGAGCCAGTCTTGAATTGGTCGTGGTTACTTTTCGGAGAGAACGGTATTAATTCCGTTTTGTCTGGGTTCAGTTTTAAGTGGTTTGCGTTAAACCAGGTTTGCATCTTGGTTAGCGTGACATTGAAATGTTGGACGTCACTGGATGATTTAATTTTGTAATAGATTTGTGTCATCTGCATATAGGTGGTATTGAACCCCTGCTTGTTTCAAAATAATTGCGAGAGATTCCATGAAGATTTTGAAGTTTGACTCCTGTTGGTTCAGAGAGGCAGGAGTTGATTTTAATCAGTTTGCGAACGGTGCTGCAAGAAGGAAGTGAACCATTAATAGCAGCGTGCCTCTTTGGAGTCTCAAGTAAAGCTCGGTGGTTGATTGTGTCAAATGCTGCTGATAAGTCAATAAGGATCAGGAGGCAGGCTTCATTGTCCATGCTCGTGTACATAAATAAATGTGTCTTCGCTGCACCGGCAGTCTCTTTAGATGAAGCCACCTTTATTGATCTGTCAAACAATGAAAACATTGGAGATACCGGCGGGCCCGGTTACTCACTTGGCGTCCTTGTATGATGATGACATGCTCTTGTATCTCAGAGATCTACGTCTGGAAATGCATACATTGGTCTCCTTGCTAACACGATTTGCCACCCTCTTAGGATAACTGACCAATGCCTCCAAATCCATTGCACACTCTTTATACAACTCATGCAAATTGCCAGTAGAATAGATTGGTAAAGTACAACTCCGGTCACTTTTAGATACTTAGCCATCCAGATATACAGAGACATATAGGATACACTGGAAGGGAATCTAGTGCACAAAATCAACTTGAACTCACAAGTGGCCTTATGGGTTAAATTACCCTTATCCACAGCAGGTCGACTGGCAGTGACCAAAATGATGATGCTGCGGAGATTGTGATATCATTTTGCAAATATTGATCCAACCCTGGGTATTTAAACTCTTGGACTCATCTGGACGGAAGGTAGCAGTCGGATTTTCCTCCGTAAACTATAATTACCAAAGACTAGGGGTGGTATGGGGGCCCCGGACTTTAAAGCATTTTGAATAGTTGGACAACTACAGTGGTTGACGTACTGGCTAGCAGGTCACAATTTGGCTTGCACTAGGTTTTAAGAAGGAGAGTAGGGGAACAGGAGGCTTAAATGGGCACAGATTGCCCCGGCCATTTCCACGAGTCCATCTTAGCCAAATGCTAAGAGGAAATCCAAATCTGTGTGGTGGTCCAGAGCTACCCGGACGTACAAGTAGTTAATGCTTTTGAATCCATTTGCTTCTCCATTGCTGACCAATTGCCGACCTCCACCCCGAATCACCAACAAGACACGGCTCCAAAATGGTTAGATATAACATGTTTTCGTGCGGCTATGTCCCTCAAAGCAGCCCTGCATGCCGACCCAAGAGATAGAGGACTCGTTAAAACACGTAGAACACAGCACCTAAAAAACAAAGATACCTTGAAGGAGGACGCTTGGGGAAAGCTAATGGAGCCTAGTACCATTAGGAACAGTACCAAGTTATGGGGCATAAATAACAGCCCAATCCTGGGAGTAGAGACTGCTAGTGCTCTCGAAGCGCACATCACAGAGGATGACTGGGTCAGCCACTATGAGGGTATGTTCAGGGGTACCACAACCCAGATATCTAATAGGGGACTAAATAAAAGGTCTGTACTAACTGTCTCAGATGAAGAGGTGAGGCGGGGATAGCAGGTATGATTTGAAATAAGGCCCCCAGTCCGGTCTGCATCTTGCCCGACCTTCACATGTCCAACTAGGAGTTATAACTCCGGTACTTTCTGGTGTTATTAATGCGGTTGTCAGGGTGGATTGCCCGTCCTCATGGGCCACCTCCACCATTGTCCCAGTTTTTTAAAAAGGGAACAGAGAGAGTTCAAGTTCAAGTTCGGAAATTTGTATAGCGCACTACTCACCCAGACGGTCTCAAGGCGCTTGAGGGAGGGGGGGGTGCATTACTTATCGAATATCTAAGTTTTTAGTTGCTTTCTGAATGAGAGGTGGTTCTGTGTAAGGCGGAGGTGGGTGGGGAGAGAATTTCAGGTTTTCGCCGCTAAGTAGGAGAAGGATCTACCCCCCATGGTGGATTTATGGATGCGCGGAATATCGGCGAGGGCTTGATTGGACGATCGTAGATGGCCGGTGGGGGTGTAGAAGGACAGTCGTGTGTTGAGGTATTCGGATCCTAGTTTGTAAAGGGCTTTGTGTGCGTGGATGAGGAGACAAAACGTTATTCTCTTGTTGACGGGAAGCCAGTGGAGGTCTTTCAGGTGATCGGAATGTCTAGGATGAGTCTAGCTGAGGCGTTTTGGATGCGTTGGAGTTTTTTCTGTAGTTTGGCTGTGGTTCCGGCGTAAAGGGTATTTCCGTAATCCAGGCGGCTTGTGACCAGTGCATGGGTGACCGTCTTTCTTGTTTCGGTGGGGATCCAACTGAAGATTTTTTTGAGTATGCGTAGGCTGTTGAAGCATGATGAAGAGACGGCGTTGACTTGTCTGGTCATCGAGAGGGAAGAGTCCAGGATGAAGCCCAGGTTACGTGCGTGATCCATGGGTATGGGTGCATTTCCCAGGGCCGGTGGCTACCATGAGTCGTCCCAGGCAGAGGGGGATGAACCAAGGATGAGGACTTCCGTCTTGTCCGAGTTTAGTTTTAAACGGCTGTTCTTCATCCACTTGGCTACTTCTTTCATTCCGTCATGTAAGTTGGTTTTCGCGGTCTTTGGGTCTTTGGTGAGTGAAAGGATCAGCTGGGTGTCGTCTGCGTAGGAGATGATGTTGAGGTTATGTTGGCGCGCGATGGATGCGAGGGGACTCATGTATACGTTGAAGAGGATGGGACTGAGTGATGAACCTTGTGGTACGCCGCAGATGACTTCGGTGGCCTCTGATTCGAAAGGGGAGAGGCAGACTCTTTGTGTTCTTCCGGCGAGTTGAGGCGTTGTATGAGGGTGCTATGACAGACTGTGTCAAAGGCTGCGGATAGGTCAAGTAGGATGAGGGTGGCTGTTTCTCTGTTGTCCAGTAGAGTTCGAATGTCGTCTGTTGCTGCGATGAGGGCGGTCTCGGTGCTGTGTTTGGCTCGGAAGCCGGACTGAGATGAGTCGAGGGATTTGTAGGATTCAAGGAAGGCGGCCAGCTGATTATTGACGGCCTTCTCAATGACTTTGGCAGGAAAAGGGAGGAGCGAGATGGGGCGGTAGTTCTTAAGTTCAGTGGGGTCTGCTGTGGGTTTCTTCAGAAGGGCGCTGAGTTCGGCATGTTTCCAGCTTTCCGGGAAGGTGGTGGAGTTGAAGGAGCAGTTGATGACGTAGCGGAGATGGGGTGCGATAATGGAGTCTGCTTTGTTGAAAATGTGGTAGGGACATGGGTCGGTTGGAGTTCATCAGGTGGATGGTGTCTTCAGTGGTGATTGGGTTCTCGGCGCTAAGGTTGTTAGAGTGTGGTTTTGGTTCGGAGGTTGGTGGAGTGGATAGGTCTTCGGACTGGTTTTCGAAGCTGTTATGTATGTCGATGATTTTGTTGTGGAAGAATGATGAAAGAGAGTCGCAAAGGTGTTGGGAGGGAGTGATGTCGTTGTTGCCGGCGGTGGGGTTGGTAAATTCTTTGACGATGTTGAATAGTTCTTTGCTGTTTTGGGCGTTGTTATCAAGTCAATCCTTGAATGCTGATTTCTTGGTGGAATGGATCAGCTGGTGGTGTTTGTGGGTGGCGTTCTTGAAGGTGGCCAGGTTGTCCGTGGTTTGGTTTTTTCTCCAGGCTTTCTCGAGGGTACGGCAGAACTTCTTGGATTTCTTAAGGTCATCGTTAAACCAGGGGGCTTTTTTGCTACCTTGTTTGATTTGATGGTTTTTCAAGGGTGCTAATTCGTCGGCGCTGTGGGTGATCCATTGTGTGAGGTTGGTGGCTGCTTGGTTTGGGTCCGATGATATGGCAGGACGGTTTTGGTGAAGCGAAGTGAAGAGGTGGTTGGTGGTAATTTTGTTCCAGTTTCTTCGGGGAATAGGTTGTGGGGGCTTGAGGGTCGTGGTTTTTTTGTAGTTGAAGTGAACGCAGCTGTGGTCCATCCAATGGAGAGCTGTGGTGTGATCAAAGGAGATATGCTTGCTGGAGGTGAAGATTGGGTCGAGCTTGTGTCCAGCATAGTGGGTGGGGGTATTGACAAGTTGTTCGAGTCCGAGGTTGGCCAGGTTGTCCAGGAGGGTGGTGGTGTTGCTGTCCTTTTTGTTTTCCAGGTGGAAGTTGAAGTCTCCCAGTAGAAAGTAGTTCTCAGAGGGGAGGGCATGTGGGGTGATGAAGTCAACGATGTCATCGCTGAATTGTGTGCGGGGTCCTGGTGGCCTGTAGATGAGGGTGCCTCTGAGTGTGGTCTTGGGGTCGGTGTGGATCTTGAAGTGAAGGTGTTCGGCGGCTGCGAGTTTATCGTCGGTACTGGTCGTGATGCGGATGTTGTTCTTATGGACAATGGCAATTCCTCCTCCTGTTTGGTTGGTGCGGTCCTTTCAGATGATTTTGTAGCCGTCTGAGATGGCTATGGCGATGTCGGGCGCTGATGAGGCGTTCATCTAGGTTTCTGTAAGGAAGGCGACGTCCGGCGATGTAGTGTCGAGTAGGTTCCAGAGTTCGATGGAGTGTCTGTGGACCGAGCGGGTGTTGAGCAGAAGCACTTTAGGTGGTTAGTGTCGGGGCTCTGTTTGGAGATTGTGGATTTGGTGTGGGTCTTGGTGCAGTCAAACTTGCAGGAGTGGCAGGCGAAGGGTCCATGGGTAAATCCTGGGGCAGCTTGGTAGCAGTCTTGGAGACGGCCGGGGTTGAGTGCTGACAGGGTTGCGGCGTCATAAGTTATGAGGGTGGAATGGGATTCGCGAGGACCAGGGGGTCTGGCGCTGGGCGCGGTCCAGGCACGGACGGGCTTACCTTTGGCGTAAACACTGCGGCCAAAGGCATCTGTCGTATGTGGATAGTGGAGGGGCGAGGGAGGAGCAGCTGGGAGGCGGGAGCGGGGTGGAGAGCCGGGCAGGGAGGCACAAGCAACAAACAACAAAATGGATGGCTGCGAGCCAAAAGCGAAAGAGGATTGGGGCACAAACTTTAAAACGCGATCAAATTGGCAATGGCACCGGCAAAGGAGATATAATTAGGCAAAGGCAGCACAGCACAGTACAATGAACGTGAAAGCGCACTTTCGCAGTATAGCGCTATTATACAAATATAATGAGCAGTCAGGCACTATTAATTTCGTGAGCAATGCGAGCTAGCGAGTATTATTCTGGAAGTCTGGCGCTACGATACCAATCAGCAGGGAGCAGCGTGAGGAGCGACCGCTTCTGATCTGATCTGATCAGATCAGCACACACTGTTATAGGCCCATCTCCCTATTGGACTCTGTGGTCAAAGTGGTTTGACGAATCCTGTTAGCTCGATTGTCCATCTGAGGCGCAGAGAACAACATCTTGTCAGACACCCAATATGGGCTTCGCTCCTGTTGCTCAACCACAGAGCAATGTCTGAACCTCTTCCTGATAGTGAATAAGTATATGGTTGCCCGCACTGGTCCTATTTTCTTAGCCTTCAAGGACCTTTCCTCCGCATTTGATTGCGTGAATAGAAGCAGGCTGTGGCATACCCTGCTCTCCTTGAGGTGGATAAGGAAATAGTCCTTTTCCTACAGAATCTTCATCAAGACTCTAGGGCGGTTGTGTGTTACTCTGGAGGCATGAAGGCCTCACGCTTGTTCCCTATCAGGAGAGGGGCAAGACAGAGTTGTATCCTAGCACCTTTCTTACTGAATATATACATCAACAGCCTAGAGAATACCCTCCGAGAGACCAGGGTGGATTTCCAGCATGTCCTACCAGTCCTAGGGGTTCGCCCTTCTCTGCATGCAAGTCCTCAGACCAATAGAATTGAAGTTGGCACAGAAACTGGAATATAAAACAGAGTAATTTCTTAACCTCATGGGTGGAACTACATTCACACAACACCGTTCGGTAATGTATGAAGTAGCACACTGAACAGAATGAACATGGACCTTTTATACCGACACAGGGGCTCAAAAGAAGGCAGTACAAGTACAGAAAGAAGGTTTTATGTACATATAAGGTCATACAGAAAATGCACAGTCAACAAGAGGGAGGAGCTAACAGTTGCTAATTCTAGCAAACACACCCTGACAGTTACAGATTGGAGACAGCTGCAAGCTCATCGGAGCATGTGCAAAGTAAAAGAGTCTAAATATAACTTGTTTACAGGCAGAATACAAGAGCAAACAACAGAAAGGAAGGTCAGAGCACATGGTTAGCACATGGCAAACAAGATGGTTTCAGCTAGATGCTAACCCCGATCGCTGACAAATTAAAACACGCTGGCAGGACAGCGTGGCCTTCCCGTCTTGCTGAATGCAGACAATTCCGTCCTGATGGCCAGTACAGAACGGAGGCTACAAAGGTTAATTAACTCCTTTGTGGAGTTTATGGGGGAGCAGTATCTTGTGGTTAACAACTCTAAGTCTTTTGTTATACAAATAAGGGCCCGCCCTACTAGGCCATACACCTGTAAGGTAGGGTCATCTATCGTCTCAAGAACAAGCGTTTTCTCTTATTTAGGAGTTTTATTGGATGGGAAAGTAAAATGGGGGCCTCAACTTACCAGTAAGAGGAATGATCTTTCCAGACAAATCGCAGCCATGTTTAACTTTTCAACCAGATTGGGGAAAGACCTGTGGGAGCTGTATTAAATCTATTCAGCACCACGTGTCTCTCTAAGGTATTATATGGCAGTGAGATTTGGGGGTATACTAACACAAAGGACCTCCAAATTGTGGAAATAAGTTCTTTATACAGCTCCTATCAGTTCCTCAAAGCACCCCATCCTTCTCAATACATGAGGAGCTTGGTACGAAATACCCAACTGATGTGATACGCCCCGTCATAGCATGGTTAAAAATGTGGGCAGATAAGGGGACAACATTAAACAAACCCATCCTAAATGATTGTCTGGCCCTTGACCATGCCACTCGAATACCATGGTTGAAGTTTATTGACGAGACCTTAACGGGCGTGGGGAGACGTGATCTTTTTACTAACCCGGATCGGATGACCAAGAGAGATCTGAACCCATAAATGCGAGCCTCATGGAGAAGAGGGTAGTGAGGGAGCTCCTCAAGCCTAGCGTACGACGATTTTTTATGTTAAAAACTACTCATTCGGCAGAGACTTACTTACTGGGATTCATAAATTTGCAGGTCAGATTCCTGCTCACGAGGTTCCGGTTAGACCTTTTTCACCTACTTCTTGCTCATCCCAGGGTCTGTACCAAGGGCCAAACTTTGATGTCCTGTGGCTACGATGGTCAATCGCCACAGGACATGATCTATTTTATGATACCCTTAGAAAGTCTTTTATAATTCTGATATTAAAAAGAGCTCATTTTATGCAAACACGCCCAGCTTTTGTTTATTTACAAATGCTGACAGGTAGTGCTGTGTTTTATGTACCTGAATTTTTAAAATCTGCCTTCAGACTTAGATCCAGTTGCGACTAACCAGCACTTCCCACAAAGCCCTTGATGATTTGTTTCTATTGTTGTAGCATTTATGTAACTCGAAGCCAGTCGTCGGCTTGGTAGAGATATTTTCATCACTGGGTGTGGTCGGTTTTATTTTGACCAGATTTATCATTGTATTTCATATTTATTGTGTGCTTTTATGATTTTAATATCTATAACCCATCAATCTGCTACCAGAAACTGTGTGGGCACTAAGGACCCACCAAGATGGTTCAGTTTCCATACATCCACTTATACTCTCGACATGGACAATCCTTGTGGCTCCGGAAAGGTCAATCGACCCTTTCCACTGTATGCAAATTAGAGCCGTACCATAGACTTTTAGAATTTTAATGAATAGTCAATGATGAGAGGTTGTTAAAGTTTTGAAGCCTTTCTTTAAGGTTAGGATCTCTAATTATCTTTATTCAGTTTAGGTTGTTTACAGAAACAATAAGATTGGTTAGAAGTCAGAATACTAAAAGTAATACAGTGTTCCATAATGAACCTCAATAAACTAACTAATAACCTAATCTAAATGGAACTCATAAATAGTTATTTGGGAAACAGCAAGAGCAATGAAACTCTCATAAGAGTATTGCACCATCCTCAGAGCGGGGGCCGTCAACGATGAATAGCACCTTAAAGCAGGAGGTAGACGTCTTCGAGGAGGCGTGGGGGCTGCCCAAGAGGGAGGTCGGGGCATGCATGATGGAGGTCAGGCTTCCCTTCTACAAATAAACATACAATAAAACCTTTACACATTATGCCTAGTCAACAGACTTGTATTTGCATGTCTCCCACAAGCTGTCATGAACAAAAGCAGATTCATTGAGGGTTACACCTAGCTGAAACAGGGCAAAACGCTTACAAAGTGACCACTTTTGTTCCATGTTAAAAGGGATGTTTGTGAGAAGCTCCATAGTTTTGTCTAATGTATTTACTTGCAAATGTTCCTCTTGTGTTGGCTTTGATTGATTCAGGCTATATGAACCACCTACTATTGTAACAGACAAAACGGAATTAATACTGTTCTCTCCGAAAAAGTAACCATCAAACAATTCAAGAGTGGCTCAGGAGCTGGATGCTCTAAACTGCTCCCTCGTCTTATCCGACTCGGTAAAATCACTTGGCATTACCCTGGATAAGAACTTGGCAATGTCTTTAACATGGTAGCTCGACTCATAACTGGTGTACAAATATTTGAACACATCTCACCAACCCTCAACAATCTCAACTGGCTGCCCGTAGAGAGTAGTTGTATTTACAAACTGGCCTGCATCACTCACAAGGCCCTTCACGCCCAATCCCCTAACTACCTATACAGCAAACTTGGAAAAGTAGAAAAATCCAGAACTCTGAGAAGCACCAACTCACTTCTTCTCATCCCTCCAAAACTGAAAAAGAAAACAACCCAATACCAGTCCATCTCTGGCAACGTACCCAGGATGTGGAACGCACTCCCTATCAATCAATCAATCAATCAAAGCATTTATATAGCGCACTACTCACCCGGAGGGTCTCAAGGCGCTAGGGGAGGGGGGGTCCGCTACTGCTCGAACAGCCAGGTTTTGAGCTGCTTCCTGAAGGCGAGGTGGTCCTGGGTCAGGCGGAGGTGGGTCGGGAGGGAGTTCCAAGTCTTGGCGGCCAGGTAGGAGAAGGACCTTCCCCCTCTGGTGGCTCTTTGGAAGCGGGGGACGGCGGCGAGGGCGTGGCCGGTCGATCGAAGCTGGCGTGTGGGAGCGTAGAAGTTAAGGCGGCTGTTGAGGTATCCTGGGCCTAGGTTGTGTAGGGCTTTGTGTGCGTGGGTCAGGAGACGGAAGGTGATTCTCTTGTTGACCGGGAGCCAGTGTAGGTCTCTCAGGTGTCTGGAGATGTGGCTGCGACGGGGGATGTCCAGTATGAGTCGTGCTGAGGCATTCTGGATCCGCTGGAGTCTCTTCTGGAGCTTGGCAGTGGTACCGGCGTAGAGGGAGTTGCCGTAGTCCAGACAGCTGGTGACGAGGGCCTGGGTGACCGTCTTCCTGGTCTTGGTGGGGATCCACCGGAAGATCTTACGTAGCATGCGCAGGATGTTGAAGCACGACGAGGAGACGGTGTTGATTTGTCTGGTCATGGAGAGGGAGGGGTCCAGGATGAAGCCCAGGTTGCGTGTGTGGTCTGTTGGTTTGGGTGCGCTGCCCAGGGCGGGGGGCCACCAGGAGTCGTCGCAGGCGGAGGGTGAAGATCCCAGGATGAGGACTTCCGTCTTGTCCGAGTTCAGTTTCAGGCGGCTGTTCATGATCCACTTGGCTACGTCTGTCCTCCCTTCGTGTAGGTTGGCTCTGGCGGTGGCAGGGTCGTTGGTGAGGGAGAGGATCAGCTGGGTGTCGTCGGCGTAGGAGATGATGTTGAGGTTGTGTTGGCGTGCGATGGCTGCGAGGGGGCTCATGTAGACGTTGAAGAGGGTTGGGCTGAGCGAGGAGCCTTGAGGAACGCCGCAGATGACTTCGGTGGCTTCCGATCTGAACGGGGGGAGGCGGACTCTCTGTGTCCTTCCGGCGAGGAAGGAGATGATCCATTCCAGTGCCTTCTCCTGGATTCCTATTATGCACAAAACAAAACAATAGCCGGGCAGTTTGAATTTACGTAGTAGTACACAGCCTAGTATAATAAATTGCTAGGTTGGACAACCATTTGTATTGATTGACTTTTTAGTTTTATAAAATATTTTAAAGATTTTTTGGCATCAAAAAATACAACACAACATTTATGAAGATACACAAATACATAATCAGTGAACCGAAAAAAAAATATCAAACACAGTACTTAAACAAGAAGATTATCACAAATATTTAACATGGACAACTGTGATCGGCCTCAGGTCAATCAATCAATGAGGCTCCAATCCTGAATATAAACTGAACAAGTGGACTGTTAGATTACAATAAGCCTCCTTGTTAACACCTACACAAGATACACAGTGGATTTAACATCAGGTGCTATGGCCAGGAATAAAATGAGAACAGATCAACAATTCGCAAGTGTATTAAGTTGATTCCTAGCGTGCCCTAGTAATTTGGTATCTTGGAGGTAAGAACGTCGACGCGTTTCGAACCCAACAACATTAGACGGGTTGTCACTGTGAAATAATTAAAAAACGGTGTCAGTGAAGGGGCTGACTTGTATAAACTCATCGCATGGACTCAACCACTCAAAAAATAAAAGTACCTTAATTGTGAGAAGTTCTGATCACTCCCTGTGAATAAATGGCGTAAGAGGTCTTGGTTAGAAACAATACACCAATGTCTCTAGTGTGCTGCATGTAAATAGTTATAAAAGACCGAGGCATACCTTAACAGTGTGCAGAGATTGCCGCTGAAAAAGGGATGGTGCCGGCCCGGATCAGTTGTTCATTGTGCAGATCTATATAATCTGGGGAAAGGATGGGGACTTCTTAGTATTGCTCGTGATACCACTGAGATGCTAGGACGGTCGAGAAATTAGCAAGTGTCCTACCTTTTTGAACGAGGCAGATTTGTCCTAACTGCACGCGTGTGGAGGCGGCAGCCGCCGCACAGGCTTGTGAGCTGTTGGTATAAAGAGCGAGCATTTAGAGGGACGTGGTTTAAAACTTGTCCGAGATAGAATGTGTCCCTGCAAGGTGACTTACTTCTCAGCAGAGTTTACAAGACGCTGCGGTCCGGCACACAACGAGTTCTGGAAGACAGCTTGTTGGCCCAGGGGGCGGTTTACCTGTATTTGAACAGACTGCGGTCCTGGTGTGTTATGTCAAACGTAGTTTAGAGCTACCACATCTTCGTTAGCTGGAGTACAGATGTGGTGTGCAGCACGAGACACGTATTGGGGTGTGAAGGCATCCATAGATTTAATGGATGCGAAGACTGGTGGATAATCTTCTCATTATAATTCTCCCAAAGTAGGTACAGTGCGATCACAGGAGCAGCAGCAGACAAAAGCAGACAAGCGCCGCAGACAGACAGGTCATTATAGATTGCTGAATTCATTCAGATCATTCAATCCCGACATGGCGGTGGTAAATTTTAAAATGAGGTATGCCTCTTTTTGTGCCAGTCGTGTATCCGGGTCCCCACCGGCACCCGCAATGTTTTTGATACTTGCCAAGATAGTCTACTTGAGATCATTGACCGAGTGTTCTTTTTTCAGAAAGTGGGACACAAGAGGTGCTGTCAGTACTTTGTTGTTTATCCGAGATCTATCCGAGATCTATGTTGGATTATGCGTTGGCGTACTTCTTGTGTTGTTTTGCCTATGTATACTTTCCCGCAGGGACAGGTTATGGCAGGTTATGGCATACACTGCGTATTTTGTTTTGCAGTTTGTAAAGTCCTCGTGACGCCAGTGTTTTGTTCCATCAGTGAAATGAGTGCCTTCCATCGTCAAGCTGCACACCGAGCATGTTCCACACTTGTGATGTCCTTTGACTGGGCCCATGTTGAAGAGGGTACTCTGTGTCTCTCTTTTGGTTGCCACCCTGGTGGAGGAAATTTGCTGTCCTATGCTGCGATTTTTCTTTAATGCAAACAAGGGTTTGCCGATCTCAGGAAGGATTTCCTCAACCAAATGCCAGTTGTTCCGGATGATTTTTTGTACCGGGGTCGTGTGGGGTTCAAATGTGGAAACACATACCATCCGTTCCATTTGTGGTTTCACCCTCTTCTGTAGCAGGTGTTCCCGAGGTGTCCATCTTGCCCTCTTCATGGAGTGTTTCAAGAGCTTGGCTGGGTACCCTCTCTCTTTCAGTTTGTTGATAAGGGCTTCACCATGAGTGACAAAATCTTCTGTTCTTGAACAATTCCTTCTCACCCTAAGGAATTGTCCGTAGGGGAGGTTGTTCTTGAGACTCTTTGGGTGGTAGCTTTTGTAATGCAGAGAATTATTTTTGTCAGTTTTTTTCTGGTACAGAGTCGACTTGAGACCTTCAGGTGTTGATTTGATCTCTACATCCAGGAATGGCTGTGTACTACTACGTAAATTCAAACTGCCCGGCTATTGTTTTGTTTTGTGCATAATAGTGGTCCAGGCCGGTCAGTGACAGGACCCAAGCCTTTCCCAGTTTCCCTTTCTCCTGGATTCTGACGTTGCTGAGGCGCTGCACTAGGGTACGGTGGCAGACAGTGTCGAAAGCCGCGGAAAGGTCTAGGAGGATGAGGGCCGCTGTTTCTCAGTTGTCGAGCAGGGCTCGGATGTCATCGGTGGCTGCGATCAGGGCGGTCTCAGTGCTGTGGTTGGCCCGGAAGCCAGACTGCGAGAGGTCGAGGGATCCGTTCGTCTCGAGGAAGGCGGCCAGCTGCTTGTTGACGGTCTTCTCGATGACTTTTGCAGGAAATGGGAGCAGCGAGATGGGTCGGTAATTCTTGAGGTCGGTGGGGTCGGCTGATGGCTTCTTTAGTAGAGCGCTGAGTTCGGCGTGCTTCCAGCTCTCCGGGAAGGTAGCGGTGTCGAAGGAGGTGTTGATGATGTCCCGCAGGTGGGGTGCGATGGCAGCGTCGGCCTTGGTGAGGGCAGGGGTCGGTCGGAGATCCGGAGTGGATGGAGTTCATCGTGCGGACGGTGTCTTCGGTGCTGATCGGGGTCCAGGCGCCAGATGCAACCCCTCTTTGTCTTGCTTCAAAAAGGACCTGAAACTTCTCCTCAACCAATACTTTACTGACCAAGGTCAACCATCCTAGACATCAATACCCTAATAGACTCTCCCCCTAGAGGATGGTGATTACCTGACGGTACAAAATAACTACCTGCATCTCTCTTCCCTCACTGGATACATAAGTATTTTGTCTTTGCTTTTATCTTTAGGCACCCTCATGTGCTGTGATGTTATGCAGTTGTTCTTTTCCTTTGTGAATGGCAGTGGCGGCTGGTGAACTTTGATAGTGGTGTGGCTGAACTTGGGCAGGGGGGGTTCGGGAGGTTAGTCACCATTTCCCCCTGACCCCATAGGACAGAGCACCCAGGCCCTTTTGCTACCATCAGACAAGAGAGAGAATGAGCAGGACAGCACAGATGCCGTGTACAAATACAGAGACAACACTGGTGGTAGGCTTTGCACACTATCCTCGCAGGGGTAATCAGCAGACCCTCCCCGAAACGGTCTCTGTTTCTCGTGCGATTCTCCGGTGCCTTCTGTGAGCCCTAGCGTTCCTCCCTACACACAATTCCCTAATAACCTCAGAAACTCTAAGGCCCTGTGATAGAGAGCACCCTATCACCCAGGCTAATGAGAACTTCAAGATGGTGTCCAGTGGTCCACCTCAACCAGAGACATCAAACGGTCTAGTCTACGGTGCACGAGAGGAACAGAAGCCCGGTCAGGAGTTAAAAGGGAACCGTTGGTTCAGCTGTGGGCCGTCTGGTGATTGGAGACCCGGAGGAGGCGCAGCTGGGACGGACAACGGCAGGGAAGAGGCCGGAACTACGCAGGACAGGGCATCGGACGACTAAGTTCGTGGAGTCGGCGTGAAGAGTCCAGACAGTGGAAGCACGGAGTCGACGGAACGGCGGAGCTGACCTACGGGAGGTTTCCCCAACACACACCGCTCTCGTATCCGGCTGTCCCTCCGAGCAACAGGACACCGCGATAGCCACTGCTACGGTCACCAGGGACCGTAGCCCCAGGCAAGTGATGTGGGGAGAATGGTGGAGGAGGAGGTTGGAGGGCACAGGACTGTTGGGCTTGTGGCATAAATAAAGTTGTGCACGCTGCATGCGAACACTCTTTTCTTCGCTTCCCATTTCCCTGTTACCCCGACCCTTCATCCAACTTAGGAAATCCCTAACCTCGGTGCCCCAGAGTATTGGTGGCGGGTGCATGCATAGAGCTTTAAGGATCTATACAGTTCGTGACGGTAGTGTCTTTCTGTTTGCCTTTTGGGAAACGCCGGTACGAGTGATTTGCGGGGAAGAGTAACCAAAGACAAGAGAATCTGAGAACTGCTACCCTGAACTCCACCGACCATGCCCGATATGCTTTGTTGCATTGCTACTGAGTTTCTCTGAACAATTTATCCTTTTGACAGCTGAATAAAAAGCTTATGTTGCTACTGTTAATGACTGTGTGAAAGAGTTAATTAAGCGCCAGGGAGAGAAATGCTTACAGTGGTGTCAGAAGTGGGATACTGCCATTTGATACAAAATGACGCAACCAGTGACTGTGCAAAATATGATAACGCAGCTGGCAGAAGGTCAGAGACATTTGCAATTAGTGTTTGAGCAACAGAATGAGAATGCACGAAAAGAAAGAGAGGCATTTAAAATGGCTTTGAGAGAACAAGCAACATTGTTAACAAGTAACCAGAAAGTTCAAGACACGGCTATTCTCCATCTTACAGATGTAATTTCTAATGCCCGGGTCCACCCTAATATTCCCGGTAGTGTGTTACAAAAGTTCCAAGAAGGAGAAGACCCTGACTTCTTCTTCACCAATTTTGAAAGGGTTGCTACCACCACTACTTGGCCTGGAGAAAGGTGGGGACAATATATAGCAGCATTATTATCTAGGGAACTATAGGCCGTGTACCAAGCGGCTAATCCAGCTGGAGTAACTCCCTACCCCGAGATAAAGAAAGCAATCCTTGAAAGATTAGGGTGTGACCAAGAGTATTATAGGGCCCGTTTTTGTAAGGAGAAGTGGGTTACAGGTGACAATCCCGAGCCTTATTTTACAGAGTCAGAGATTTGGGAAGCCGGTGGCTGCAACCTAGTACTGCCACCATGGATGAGGTTACAGAACAGGTTTTACTAGAACAATATCTAGAGGCGTTACCTGCAAATACTAGAGCCTGGTTAAAGCAACATCCTGGATTAACTTCCCAATCTGCTATCGAGCTAGCTTGTGCTTATCACAGGTCTCCAGACTTCAAAGCCTCTACTGGGAGAACCCCCATAGTATTTCCTAAACCTGTCCCCCGAGCTCCCAATGACAGTGTAGAGAAACGCTCCTTTCCTACCCCTAGACCCACACCAAAAGCTTTTCCAAAACCCAACTCCCCTGTTAAAGTAGGACTACAATGTTTTAGATGTGCAGAGTGGGGACATATATCAAAAAACTGTCCCTTAAACAATGATGGATCTGAGCCAATGGAAGTGGGTTGGTCCCGAGGGCGAGTTTTGGTCATAGGTCTAGGTAGAAAAACGTATGGGAAACCTATTGATGCTTTACTAGACACCGGGTGCCACCACACGGTAGTAGTACAAGATTTGGTACCCCTGAATTCTCTACGTGAGGAAGAAACTATTCTAATGTCATGTGTTCATGGAGACGTTAAGGAATATCCTTTAGCCGAAGTCTTGCTTGAAATAGATGGTTATCCACAAGTCTGGAGAGTGGGAGTAGTTTCCCCGACTTCCTGAGAATATTTTGTTAGGAACGAACCTGCCCGAATTTCATGACTATCTAATGGAAGCCTCGGAACAAGAAGCCAGAGCGGTGTTGTGTTTTATCTAGGACCCCGATCAATATCATGACCTTATGCCCCTATACGGCTATAATCGATACATATCCCTATAATGGTATAATATCCAGAACCATATTTCAGCAAGTCGCCTCTGCAGTCCATGTCAGTCCATGACACAGCAGAAGTCACGTCCTTAGATTCCTAGATAACACACCGAGTTCTTTCGACACTTCAAACCTCCAGCAACCTGGGAAAGCCCTGCTTGCTTTGTTTTGATTTGTAATAGAACTCCTAACGAGCACTGTAAGAACGACCAGTTCTTAGTGACATCTTTATTGACTTCTTATGTCCAAAACTTACGTCAAACTCGGCACCTTTCAGGTATAAATAATACCAACGTTGCCTTAAGCAAACACAGCGGTGATGGTGAATACAGGAGCAGAACAGCTGTCCCCCTGCAGAAAGCCCAGCAGATGCGAGAAGCCCACGGACGCTGCCCCTCCTCCTTGACGCGCTGAGAAAGACGCTGTCTTTTCTCCTGCCGAGAAAATCCAGCTCCGGCGTTTCCAGCCTACCCTTGCGGGTGACTGGAATATCGAGTCCTGAGAGGAGATACCAGACCTCCAACATTCTATTCCAGAAGTACGGTGCTGACTAAACCCTTAGAGAGAATTCTTGAAGCAAACCCATGGCAAAACCAAATTAACTTGCTACTTACTTACTCCCTTTCATGTGTTAGCCTTATGTCAGGTACACTGGGGTAGGCGTAGTTAGAAGCACCAGTTGAGGTCGTTAGCCAAATGTATATATAAATGTATATATTTTATTCATTTTAACCATCTTATGGCTAAGAAACCATATAAATGCTTTTACAGTATTATTTCGTAATACTGATCTTACTGTACGCACTTTTTATATTAACAAGTCTTGCAATTGTGGCAATTCATTTCTCTTGCATGAGAAGAAAGACTGTCCAATAAATAATACCTTTTATTGAAAAGGCCCGTCTCTATATTTCTCTGCATACTGGTGAAAGTAATCTTGCACAACTGACTGAGTGAAATAGCTGTCTATTGTTTCACACAACTCTAGAGATTGACTCTTATTCTGAGGAGCAAAGTTGTCATGTTAATGCGGTTGTTGGAAAACTGAATCCCTTCTTGTCTGAGCCAAAGAAGCTGATCACTTCCTATTCAGTCAAGAAAGTTTCCAGTGACCTCTGAGCTAGCTGGTACAAACCCAATTAAGTCTAACATAGTCAGTAGAGACCTAGAAGACCGCACTCCTACGTCTGCACTGCTGTTTATGTTATTCCAATGCGCAGGGCCTATAGGGAAAATAGGAACTACACTACATGGCGCCCAACATTTGGTAAGGCAATAAAACCAACGGAAGACGTTAAAGTAACTCAGTCGTGCTTTTTCACACAGACCCTTTCTCCCGTAAATACTCCAATTGACGTCTGGAGTGGGTGAAAGGTTATAATCCGCCTGAACTTATTAGGAAGAGATTCCTATGTAAAGTTTCTGGTTTATTCAACGTTGAAGGATACAGTGTTCCAAAATATTGTGCACCTAATCTTTGTCTACTTGAAACCTGATCTGAAATAAAAAAACACTTCTGACAGATAATGCCAGATAGTGATAACGATGCAGTTGTCGAAACCGGTGGAGCCGCAGTAGATGCGAATCAACAGAGTTTCGATGGTACAGGAATTAATGAACCAGGTGCAATTATCATCCCGGCAAATATAAGGAGAACTATAACTCTAAAACTTATAGAAAATGGACTGACCTCACGAGGTGGTACAGTCATTTTCGTGATAGAGGCACATGAATATCGGCAGACAGAGGTATTCTATTCATGGATAAACTTTCCAGCGGCAAACGCTACAACACACAAATTCCACTATTACAAAATAGAGGAACCACCGGATGAATACGCTCCTTTCGAGGAGATTGAAATCCCATTAAAATACCAAGAGCACCTGCTCTGGTTTAAAGGCGCCCTAAAACATAATGATCATATTACCAAGCTCGGTCAACTAGGTAGACCAGGAGCAACGTGGCCGGTTCTAGCCAGCTACACAACACATCCAGACATTGATAAAAATGTCTCGCGAAGAGCTGTTAGCACAGCTAAAATTACTGATTAAAATACATAGACAGTTAGTCCAATATGTAATGCGGACTACAACAGTCCAAATAGCTGTTAATGTTCCACAGCTGACCCCTCATCAGGGGAACACTAATAAAATTACGCCACAGAACATACAATCATGTCTTGGTGAAACACCCATAAAACGGGAACAAATTCCTTTCTGGTTAGCACAGAAAATACCTCAAATAGAGGCAGTATTTCCGAATACTACCCCTATTGAGAAACACAGAATTCTGACCATCTGCCTTCCAATGGGGGTCGCACCACATGTGGAGGACTGTGACACTTGGGGTACAGTCTTTGCTTCCATTTACACAAAAACACATGGTGTTACGTCCATGGCGGTAATACCAGATGTGCTAAAACAGATTCAAAATGAATATGGTCCAGAACCTGCTTTAACTCTTGATATGAAATTACTGAAAGATTCAAGCAGGTCTCAGCTATATTACTCGCACACATAAAGGGAGAAGCAGCATCTGTGGCGATCCGCCAGAAATTGAAGGAAACAGATATAACAGATCAACCCAATTGAGCTCGCCAGAATCATAGAAAAATGCTATGAGGAACTAAGTAGAGATAGCTTGGGTGGGAAACCAGTAAAACCCCACCTACTCGAAAATCCTGAAAAATTATTTATTAAAAACAATTCAAACACTGCTGGGATGGAAATAAACAATCCACTCCCAAGGAAAAAGTTTTCCAGTCAAGAGGAAGGTCTCCTCGGCGGAGGGAAAGAACTCCGACTCGAGAACACCAGTCTCCTCAGAGGGAGCACTCTGAAAAAAGATACAACCTTAGAAATAGGGATTACTTGAAAAAGCCTGATAGATATCAAAGTATTGATACACGTCCCTCTCGATCTTTTTCGCAGAAATCAGAAAGAAGAGGACGATCAGACCCAGGAGAGCACACCAAGTCCAAAGACAAGGAACCTGCTCAAAGTAAAAAATCACAGTTTCCAAGAAAGAAGGTAGCCAGTATTAGAGTAATCGAACATGCTGAGAATACTGAGGACACAGCTGAAAAACGGAGAGTGGGCACAGACAATGCTAGACAGTGCAGCAGAAATCAGCATAGCTCGCAAGATCTTGATGAATCATCTGGAGACAGTGGACACAAATGAATACATTCAAGTTGAAACTGCAGACACCAGAGTTAGCAAACCTCATAAGATATACGAAATAACACTGCGTATAGAGGGAGATAAGACTAGGAAAATAAGGGGTCTATTTTGGGATAACCTCTCAAAAGGCTATGACATCCTGTTAGCTGAGAAAGATTGGCCTCCAGAGTTTGTCAGGGAGTGCCCTCATGGCGAAGAAATGATTATGCCTGCCTTCTCAAATCACATTTCAATTCACAAAAATATTCATATGCAAGGAAATGGGCAGTAGCTCAAGCACCTGCATTATATAAGAATCATGTAGGATGGGATGAGGACTCTCCTCCTCACGAAATCCAGTTAAAAAGTCAACCTACTGCCCAAAGGCAGTATCCAATTAAGCAAGAAGCTAAAAAACAGGTCAGGGAGATTTTAGATCAACTTGAAAATCAGGGGGTGATTGAAACATGCACCTCTCAAATGAACAATCCTTTGTTTCCTGCCTCCAAGCCAGACAATTCATATTGTCTAGTCTTGGACTACAGACACCTTAACTCGTGTTGCAAAACATTTGCAGTACAAAATTTGCATAGTCGTGCACTAATGAATAACATAGTTCGCAAAAAATACAAAACAACATTAGACATTTCTAATGGATTCTTTTGTCAAAACATTGCACCAGAAAGCAGGCACTTGACCACTTTCTCAATAATGGGGTCGCAAAGAATTTTCTGTAGGCTCCCACAGGGGTTCAAGAACAGCCCTGGATTATTCTCAGCCAGAGTAACAGAGTTACTACAAATGTATGATGATGAGGCATAATCTTATGTCGATGACATCTATCTCACAGACGACGACTTGGATACTCACTTGAAAAGAGTGAACACCATAATACTTGGGATCGCAGCAGAGGGTTACAAATTCAACTTTAAAAAGTCTCGAATTGCCCATCTAACAGTACTGTTTTTAGATTACAAATTATCAAGTGAAGGCAAAAGCCTAGCAGACAACTTCTTAGAGAAGTGCGCTGTACTCCAAGCACCGAAAACGCTGAAGAACTTACAATCGATTCTAGGCTTCCTGAACTTCGGAAGAACATACATATTAAACTACGCAGAGAGGGTCAAACCTCAATACGAGTTAATAAAACCTGATTTTAAACCAATCAACTGGACTCAAAAACACACAGAAATTTTGAGATCACTGCAAACAGACATGTTAGCTAAAACAAAATTAGAAACTCGTGACAATACACAAAATCTTGTAATCCCAGGAAGATGCGGATTCACGTACCTGACCTCTAATGAGGGAGAAACGGTACCAATAGCTTACAAATCATATTTGTATACAAATGCTGAAAAAAAATTCAAACTGCGGTTCAGACTGCTGTAGCAACAGAAAGGGCCCTAGCACAAGGTAAATGAATAATAATCGTTACACCTATACCTGCTTTAGAAGCAGTAACTAAAGCGAGCATTCCAAATGCTAAAGCTCTGCATCCAAGATGGATCCAATGGGTCAATTCTCTTGCTGCAACAGACGTAGTGTATGAATTTGATCCTAATTTAAAGACACAGGAATTTTTACAATATGAATACGAATGTCCTCTGCCAATTGAAATCCTGCCTCTAGAACAATACGGATGTATCATATATACAGACGGATCGGCACAACCCGCAGTTGGGGGTAAACAAGCTTACAGTACTGCATGCGCGATTGTTAAAGGTCGTTGGCACAAAGGAAAATTTAGACCAATGGTCAGTAAGTCGCAATCTCTAGAAGATTGTACAGCTCAGCGAGCTGAACTACTAGCATTTAAAATTGCGCTTGAAAATACCGAACGCGAATTCCCCACACTTATAGTGTGCGATTCATATTATTGCGTTCAATGTTATAATGAATACTTGAAGAATTGGGTTGAAAACGGTTTCAAAGATGCAAAAGGTGGCACAATCAAGCATAAAATGCTTTGGGAACAAGTACTTCTTTTACAGAAGGAACTACAAAAGACTCACGTGATACACACTCTGAGTCATCAACGTGATGGTGTTCACATTGAGGGAAATTCATTGGCTGATGAAGCCGCGAAGGCAGCTGTGCAAACGGCTTCCGTAGCTGCTGTCACCCGGTCAAAAACAAAAATAGACAGCGATATACTACAAGCTGTTAGTGCGTCAGTAAAAGATAATAAAGAAACACTCCCAAGAGGCTTTCCAGAAAAGTACTCATATTTAATAGATACGAATAATGTTCCTTTTGCTCGAATCCCTGGAGTGGGGGATAGGGTAATTCCAAACATGGAACACAGGTTAGGACTAATAATAGCGACACACGAAGGGCTTGCTTCTGAACACACTGGCGTTTCCGCAACAATATAATTACTAAAACAGAGATATTGGTGGCCTCGTATGAGAATACAAATTAAGAAATATGTACCAGAATGCGAAATATGCCAAAGAATGAAAGTATCAACAGCGAAACGACCAGCGCAGACACCTCTTCTCATCTCGGATAAACCTTTAGCATGTGTTTACCTGGACCACTGTGGTCCCCTACAAATATATCATGGTCGCAGTGGATTCCTGTACGAGATTCCTATGGATGTGGCCCCAGCGCTCGGCTGACGCCAGAACTGTTATAAAAGATCTGCAAGTCTTTATCGGCACATACGCAAATGCTATGCTCCATTCTGACCAGGGTCCTGCTTTTATCTCTCTAGCTTATAGGGAGGCCATGACCAGCATGGGCATTGGATTGCGATTCTCTTGTCCATTTCACCCTGAAGGAAACAGTGTAGTGGAAAGAAAAAACTGAGATATAAAGCAATCTATAACAGCAAAGGTATTAGGTTCGGGTGATGGGTGGGTCAAACATTTAACAAGTGTCCAACATAGTCTTAATAACTTTCCAAGAAATTCTCTAAAAGGTTTCAGCCCGTACGAACTATTGTTCGGAACTAGAATGCATGTTCAGGACCTTAATATTCAGGCTTCAGTGGTTAAAGATGAAAATAAAGACTTTAAAATCAAAGATCGTTTGGCTGTTTTACAGGACTTAAATGAAACAAGAAAAGCCCTGAGCAACATAAAGTTAAAACAACTGCCAACAGCCACTGAAGACACACTACCTGTCCCAGCAAGACCTGTCTGGATTCCAAAGATTGGGGATCTGGTCAGAGAAAAACCTAGCGGTGAAGAAGGAATTTGGGCCTTCTTACAGAAAAGCAGTACCTGTCTTAAGTGTCAACGGAACAAGATCAGTAGTACTACCGCCCCTTGCTGGTAAAAAGGAGAACAAAGTTGTATCCATCGACCTGGTAAAACCACAAGCATGTGGCCTATAATAAATAGTAGGCCTAGTGGACTCCCAAGAAGTAACAGAATACCCAAATTTGCAACAATCCAAGAAGTTCAAACTGAAAGACTAATCACATTTGATAAACCTAAAGTGAACAAAAAAGGGCTTTGCAATAATGCCATGGAACTCGTGCCTCTTGAAACTCAAATTGAATCAGTTCATCGTGAAACACCAGTCTACGATGATGTGGCACCAGAATGTGCTAATAAAAATCAAAAGGGAAATGCTATTCCTACAATCGATAGAACTGCCTCTGGCTACTTCATCAATTTCTGTAACTTTTCTGAAGATCCAAGCGACCCTGAAGTAACGCCAGAAACAAAGACTTTTAAAGAAAAAGCAATAGAACTATTTCATCAACTCAAGGAAACTTATCTTGTTTCTCCATGGTTAGAGTTTTGGTTTGGGCTATGTGTATTTTTCCTGCTGCTTTGGCTCATCATGATACTTTTTTGGGGAAAATTCATTGAGGGAAAATACAGTACAGTGGACACAGCAAGTCAGAACATCAACTTAGTTCTAAAGCCACACAAGTCATCTCACATCGAAAAAAGAGAACTATCATCAGTGAATGTCACAGCCATTCCAATACCCGGCGGGATAGTTTTGGACAAGACGGACTATGAAATATATTGCCCGGTCGAGATCCTGAAATATCCGCACCAGTTCAAGGTTTCATTAAGTGACTTTGTAAAACCAAGTACATTCTCTGATGATTGGGATTTTGAAAGTATAAATAATATGATGTCTGATTTAGTGTTGTCAGCAAAATTTACAGAACATGATTACTTGCAAGGTTCATCTAATTATGAACAGATGTACTGTTTTTCACATTACGCGGACCATTACTTGCATAAATCTGCTCAACCTACAATTGTTTATATATATAACCAATGGGAGCATTGTGCAACACTGCCCAAAAGCAGTTCAAAAACGTTTTATGAGAAATTCCAATACTTCTCAGGGTTTAACACAAGTAATGCTGACACATTTTATTATAAACTGTTGAATAAGACAGGGACGAAAACCATGCTGACAAATACTAAATTGATATATTCAGAACCATTTTATGAAAAAATGATTACTTTTGGTTTAGATTTCTGGAAAAATAACATTGAAACAAAAACAATCTGGGGTACAAAAGATTGACAGGTACAAGGCCTAGAAGCATTATTTCGAGCCTGCATGATCCCAGAACAAATAATGTTCTTAAATGACACAATTCAACAGACAACCTGTCTTGGCCTAGGTAAGATTAAGGACCTTAACAAACCATCTATTCCAAAGCCAATACCTGATAATACAACCACAGATATTGAAATAGATGTATCCAAAATTTTGAATCAAAACAGAGCACATCCTGATTGGTTAAAGTGGTTAATCTAGCCAACAGACAGTAATAACTGTCAAGATAGATTCCTGAACAAAACACAGGTATTAAGAATGACCAGATCAGACCCTAGATACTCCTAGTAACAACATACAGTGTAGGGAAACTCTGCCTCGAATGGCTAGAAACATCAACACTGGCAGAAATTAAGCAACACTTATCTTTACTTAAAGAGGGTGCTGACATGCGTGATTTCATTATGGGACCACGCAAGCAGCGTCAAAAACGTTTCATAGCAGCAAGTATATATGCAGCTTACAACGAGGCATGGAAAGTAATGCAAATTGAAACAGCAGAGAAAATACGAGAAATTGATCGTATTAATTTGGAAAAATCACTTTCTTTTGTGGACAACGGGTTAATGACTCTGTCCTCCAGAATATATTCACTGGACAGTATTGTATCATCTGCCATCGATATAATAGATCAGGACCTGCTAATGTTACAACATGGCCAGTCCCAAGTACGTTCTATTGTACAGCTAGGCTGGACGTTGCAAAATATGCGTTCGGGCTATGTGCCATGGCGTCTAATCAACATAACGTCATTGTTTTCTTTAACCTTACTGATAAACAAATCAGTTTAGCCCAAAATGGAGCAGACTATACAATTCTGAGCATTGAAAAACTTGAGAGATTACCATTGACAATGTCAGAAAGACCCGTCATTGAATGGATAATACACAGGATTATCACAATTCCGATAACAACTTTCCGATTTAAAAATTGCCTTGAGTATATACCGACAGGCCAGTATGAAAGGTTGGGTAAAGGGTACATTAAGTTATCATGGAAATTACCATATACACACACATGCTACAGTGACAACAACAAAAATGTATTTCTTAGTGGTGAAAACTGCAAACATTCACTAAGCGGTATACTTTCGTGCCAGGGTATTAATTTACAAGGGGCCTGTGAAGGGACTTCAAACAACCTTTCATGCCACCAGCACGTCACACCTGCAACGCAGATAGAGCCTTTCTTTAGACAACTTGCTAATGGGAGTTATATTCTAATAATGGACCACAGCTGTTGTGGCTTGGTGCCAGGGAAAGCATATCTCATAAGCGTAACTTCCATGGTCACTTGCTGTATGCAAGCATTGTTTCCGAACGGCCCTGGAGACTCAGAGACTCCTATTTGGCCTCCATTGAAAATCTCTTCTACACGAATTGATACTTTGAGCAGAATGAAGTCTGTGCTTTTGCAGACAACAGTGCCCATCACGTCATCAAAAGAAACGTATGATCTCCTAGTTGCAAGGACAACAAGGGAGATACATGCCCTTTTATCAACAAATTGCCCCGTGCATTTCGTGGAAATGTTAAGCCAAATCCTAAACATGACAGATGCCAGTGGTATCGCTCATGTATTTAAGACAATTTGTTCGGGACTGTTAGCACCCTTCGAAGCAGTCCTGGGGATTTTTCCAAATTTTGTCCATTCGGTCTTTGGCGGCCTTCCATTACTTTTGGGACTCGTAGCAGGTATTTTATTTTTGACCCTTCTGCTCTGATATGGCAAGCCAAAACACAGACATGACTCCGGCAAGGATGGAAGAAACGATCCTAGGAATGCGCTACCGGGACCGCATAACTAAGGTCCTTGGACTGGGTCGGCTGAGAGATCTGAACATGACCTAGTTTCATTCATTCAGACTTATATGGCAGACCTGCATCTTACCTGTGCTTCGATGTATGCTATACGGAGAAGAATGCTTGTTAGACACCTGTCTTGCACTACCATCGGCTGTACCAATGGATATCGATACTTTGCTAAGTCCTGTAACGGCTCATGCATCGTGTTGTCCCCAGCGGTTACCAATCCTGATGACGGCATTCGTTGAAACTCCTGCGCTACGACTAGGTGGCGGCAGTGAAAGCAGCATCACCCAGGTACGACCTTCTGTGAGCATTGCTGGTCTAGACATCGATGATAGCAATCATTCTCACAGCTTCCAGGTTACAGCACTATCGAACCTGGTCGAACTGTCACCTGAATATGTAGACCTATTCTTTGAGAGCCTGTCTGATATGATGTTCTCCCCTGAACAGAAACAATGAATTTTGGAAAACACTCCGGCGCACAGCGTTCCCATGAACTCTGAATTCGGCCTTCGGCTTTGCTAAACAAAAGCTACTGAAAAGCGTTTGGAATTATATTTCCCCGCTCTTCTTGAGAAAAAATTATTTTTTGAATCAGACACTTTTTCAAAATATTTACCTTTTTCTGGCACAAATACTTTTGCTTGAGGTAGAACTATTTGTAAAGAACAGAGCTTCTATTTTTAGTACATCTAGAGACAATATATTACCTCGACCTCTAGTTCATTTTTACAGCAATTGTATTTATATTTGATGAAATAGTCTCCACCTTCTCTTTTGTATTTAGAGACATTTCATGTGTAATCTCGCATAATCGTTCAACTGAATATATATGCATAAAATTTGAAAGATTAATCTGCTTATAAACGTACAGTACCTATATTCTCATGTATTTCATGTACACCATTTCAAATACAAAATGTATTTTGGGGTGGGTAGGAATACACGCGCATCCTATTGCTTTAGTTTTGAGTAATTTGATGGACATGAATTCGTGGAGTGGGTGTTGTGTTTTATCTAGGACCCCGATCAATATCATGACCTTATGCCCCTATACGGCTATAATCGATACATATCCCTATAATGGCATAATATCCAGAACCATATTTCAGCAAGTCACCTCTGCAGTCCATGTCAGTCCATGACACAGCAGAAGTCACTTCCTTAGATTCCTAGATAACACACCGAGTTCTTTCGACACTTCAAACCTCCAGCAACCTGGGAAAGCCCCGCTTGCTTTGTTTTGATTTGTAATAGAACTCCTAACGAGAACTGTAAGAATTACCAGTTCTTAGTGACATCTTTATTGACGTCTTATGTCCAAAACTTACGTCAAACTCGGCACCTTTCAGGTATAAATAATACCAACGTTGCCTTAAGCAAACACAGCGGTGATGGTGAATACAGGAGCAGAACAGCTGTCCCCCTGCAGAAAGCCCAGCAGATGCGAGAATGCTGCCCCTCCTCCTCGACGCGCTGAGAAAGACGCTGTCTTTTCTCCTGCCGAGAAAATCCAGCTCCGGCGTTTCCAGCCTACCCTTGCGGGTGACTGGAATATCGAGTCCTGAGAGGAGATACCAGACCTCCAACATTCTATTCCAGAGGTACGGTGCTGACTAAACCCTTAGAGAGAATTCTTGAAGCAAACCCTTGGCAAAACCAACTTAACTTAACTTGCTACTTACTTACTCCCTTCCATGTGTTAGCCTTATGTCAGGTACACTGGGGTAGGCGTAGTTAGAAGCACCAGTTGAGGTCGTTAGCCAAATGTATATATTAATGTATATATTGTATTCATTGTAACCATCTTATGGCTAAAAAACCATATCAATGCTTTTACAGTATTATTTCGTAATACTGATCTTACTGTACGCACTTTTTATAATAACAAGTCTTGCAACTGTGGCAATTCATTTCTCTTGCATGAGAAGAAAGACTGTTCAATAAATGATACCTTTTATTGAAAACGCCTGTCTCTCTATTTCTCTGCATACTGGTGAAAGTAATCTTGCACAACTGACTGAGTGAAATAGCTCTCTATTGTTTCACACGACTCTAGAGATTGACTCTTATTCTGAGGAGCAAAGTTGTCATGTTAATGCGGTTGTTGGAAAACTGAATCCCTTCTTGTCTGAGCCAAAGAAGCTGATCACTTCCTATTCAGTCAAGAAAGTTTCCAGTGACCTCTGAGCTAGCTGGTACAAACCCATTTAAGTCTAACATAGTCAGTAGAGACCTAGAAGACCGCACTCTTACGTCTACACTGCTGTTTATGTTATTCCAATGCGCAGGGCCTATAGGAAAAATAGGAACTACACTACAGCGGAATGGCTACAGGAGGCTCCGTTTTCTAGTGAAAACCTAGTTCAGCCCAGAGACCGAGAGCAGAAATCAAAAAATGAAAAGAGAAGAGACAAAGAGCGATATAACAGTGCCTGTCAGTCTTTTGCTTCATGTTTACTTTCTTCCCCAGAGCATGGAGGCACTCCTGCACGAAGCTTCCGTACAGCTCAGAAAGATGACAGCACCCTCACGAATGCCTGGAATCAAGTACAAGAGAATGACTCAGAGAAGGTAGGAACCTATTTTTGTATAAAACAAGGGTTGCTATGTCGAGTAAGTGAAGGAGCAACTGGAAAAGTAGAACAGTTATTGGTACCCGTAGCCTTTCAAGAACAAGCTTTGCAATTAGCACACAACCAGACGGGTGGGGGTCACTACGGACAGGAATTAACTTTGAAATATTTGCTGGATCGATTTTACTGGCCAGGGGTGTATAGAGAAATTGCTAGGTTTTGTGCTACATGTCCAAAATGTCAGTTGGTAAATCCTTCCAGAGACAAGAAGGTACCCCCTTGTCCCTTACCCATTATCGATGTACCATTTCAACGTGTAGGGATGGACTTGGTAGGTCCGTTAATTCCTTCAGCCAGAGGACATCAATATATCTTAGTGCTGGTAGATTGTGCAACAAGATATCCGGAGGCTATACCTCTGACCAGCATGACTACGCTAACTGTGGCTCAGGCTATGATATCTTTCTTCTCCCGAGTAGGATTTCCGTTGGAATTGTTGACAGACCAGGGAACCCCTTTTATGGCAAAACTCATGAAGGAAGTATGTTCTCTTTTGGGAGTTCAACAGATTAGAACGGCAGTCTATCACCCCCAAACCGACGGGTTGGTGGAAAGATACAACTGAACGATTAAGACCATCCTGAAGAAGCTGATAAGTGGGACAGAAAGTTATCTAGTACTCTTTGCCATTAGGACACACGAACAGAAATCCACGGGATTCTCCCCCGTACTTTACTCGACATGGCAGCCGAGCAGTGGACTGAGGAGGAGGATGAGGGGAAACCACTGTTAGGAAATATACAGACCCTTAAAGAAACCTTAGCCACACTATGGGATACTGTCCACCAAAACATAGACAAAGCACAAAGTAGACAAAAAGAGCAGTATGATAAAACAAGTCAGTTGAGGGAACTGAGGGTGGGAGACAAAGTACTGATTTTACTCCCTTCTTCCGATAAGAAATTATTGGCTACCTGGCAAGGACCATATACCATTACCCAGAAAGTTACACCCGTTTCATACAGAGTAGCAGTACCACACACTAACAAGGTGGGGCAGACATACCACATTAATTTACTGAAGAAATGGGAGGAACCAAGTACAGGATCCCCAGAGACGAAGTAGTCCAATCCATAAAACATGTGACCATCAGGAGATGGGGAGGGGTGAACAGGAGGAAAGACCAGCCATGGGTCCCCGATTGTCTATAGAAGAAAAACGACAGTTGGAACAGTTACTTGAGCAGTATCCCAAACTTAGTTCAGGAAAACTGGGGAAGACGTCCCTGGTAGCCCATGATATTGTTACCGCTCCCGGAAGAGTGGTGAATGTGAGACCCTACCGAATACCTGAGGCTAGGAGAGAGGCGGTAGAACAAGAAATCGAAAAGATGCTACAGGCAGGTATAATTGAACCTTCCCAGAGTAATTGGCGATCTCCCATAGTTTTGGTACCGAAACCGGATGGCAGCTTCCGTTTCTGCGTTGACTTTCACTAAGTGAATGCTCATTCCAAATTTGACAATTATCCCATGCCTCGAGTAGACGAACTAATTGAGAAACTGGGGCAGGCTAGAGTGATGTCCACCATTGATTTAACCAAGGGTTATTGGCAAATACCCCTGACGGAATCAGCTCAAGAGAAGACAGCCTTTTCTACACCCTCAGGGTTATATCAATTCAAAGTGATGCCATTTGGGCTACATGGAGCCCCGGCTACCTTTCAGAGACTTATGGACATATTACTAAAAACCCATCACAATTATGTCGTGGCTTATCTGGATGACATTGTTGTATACAGGCCTGATTGAAAAACTCATCTAGAACATTTAGAAAACGTATTTGAAACCTTGGCCCAGGCAGGATTAACTATGAATCCAAAGAAGACCACTCTGGGTACTCATCAGATAAATTATTTAGGTTACACCATAAGTGAAGGAACCTTAAAACCCCAAGTAGACAAACTGTAACCTATCAGAAACATTCCCCGACCAACCACCAGAAAAGAAGTACGAGCTTTCCTAGGGTTAGTTGGATATTATCAAAGATTCATTCCCCAGTTATCTGACGTGGCCAGCCCTCTCACAGACTTATTGAGAGGAAAACCTTCAAGAGCAAAAATCGGGTGGGGCCCAACACAATACAAGAGTTTTGAAACCCTAAAGACCATACTGTGCCAAGCTCCACTTTTGACTTGTCCTGATTACACAAAGACTTTTGTTTTGCAAACAGACGCCTCAGATAAAGGACTGGGAGCTGTATTATCTCAACCAGATAATCAGGGATTGCTTAAACCAGTGCTGAGTCGCAAACTATTCCCGAGGGAGACACGCTATGCCACCATGGAGAAAGAATGCTTGGCCATCAAATGGGCCATGGAATCTTTACAATACTATTTGTTGGGCAGAACTTTCTTTCTAGTTACCGACCATGCTCCCCAAACTTGGTTAGCAACCCATAAAGAAACCAATGATAAAGTGTTATGATGGTTTTTAGCCTTACAGCCTTTTTCATTTCAGACTCTGCATATGCCAGGAAAGTTCCAAGGGAATGTAGATTATCTCTCCACATTTCCGACGGCTGAATGGCCCGATCGTCCATCTCCAGAAGAGAGGCAGTAAGATAGCGAGCACCCTATCACCCAGGCTAATGAGAACTTCAAGATGGTGTCCAGTGGTCCACCTCAACCAGAGACATCAAACGGTCTAGTCTACGGCGCACAAGAGGAACAGAAGCCCGGACAGGAGTTAAAAGGGAACCGTTGGTTAAGGTGTGGGCCGTCTGGGGATTGGAGACCCGGAGGAGGCGCAGCTGGGATGGACAACGGCAGGGAAGAGGCCGGAACTATGCAGGACAGGGCATCGGACGAGGAAGTTTGTGGAGTCGGGGTGAAGAGTCCAGACAGTGGAAGCACGGAGTCAGCGACTTGACGGAATGGCGGAGCTGACCTACGGGAGGTTTCCCCTACACACACCACGCTCGTATCCAGCTGTCCCTCGGAGCAACAGGACACCGCGATACTCACTGCTACGGTCACCAGGGACCGTAGCCCCAGGCAAGTGACGTGGGGAGAACGGTGGAGGAGGAGGTTGGAGGGCACAGGACTGTTGGGCTTGTGGCATAAATAAAGTTGTGCACGCTGCATGCGAACACTCTTTTCTTCACTTCCCATTTCCCTGTTACCCCGACCCTTCATCCAACTTAGGAAGTCCCTAACCTCAGTGCCCCAGAGTATTGGTGGCGGGTGCATGCATAGAGCTTTAAGGATCTATACAGTTCGTGACGGTATTGTCTTTCTGTTTGCCTTTTGGGAAACGCCGGTACGAGTGACTTGCGAGGAAGAGTAACCAAAGACAAGAGAATCCGAGAACTGCTTCCCTGAACTCCACCGACCGTGCCCGATATGCTTTGTTGCATTGCTACTGAGTTTCTCTGAACGATTTATCCTTTTGACGACTGAATAAAAATCTTATGTTGCTACTGTCAATGACTGTGTGAAAGAGTTAATTAAGCGCCAGGGAGAAAAACGCTTACAGGCCCCAACCCCAAGGGCGTCATCCTTGGGGGAAGCTCAGTTCTGGGACCACTGAGCTAAAGGGTTTGTTTACGGGGGAGATGGGGTGCTGTGAGGGGTGGATAAGTGCATGGGAGCAAGAGGCACTGTGAAGGCAGGCTAACGGGAGGTGTGCACAAGAGGTTGTGGCACAGGAAGTGCAGAATGGAAGGGGTACAGTCAGCACGCGTGAAATGCAGGGGACGAGGAAGGGGGGCATCATGAGCAGAGCTGCTTTAACACATCGGCAAAAAGAAGAATTTCCCTGGGGCCTCAACCTTCCACGCAGCCCATGGCAAAGTGATCAGAACAAGCCCGTTATAACAATGGAGTCCATAAAAAAGATTATTTTAAGTGTGACAGATGGGCATGCAGAAGTCACTGAATCCAAGCATGATTACCCCACCTGCTCACACATTACCCTTGCGTTAGGAGGCAGGTGAATTAAATTAAACAAATCATCTTTCTGTCTGAAGTTTCTGCCCTACCTCCAGGTCATCTCTTCTCGCTCTCTCTCATCCTATTGCTACATCTGTACGTACCTGCCCCCTCTCGCTCTCTACCTCAGCTACATCAACTCCCTCTCAAAACACCTTTCTGTACCCGTTCTCTCTATACCACCCTGTGCCTACAACTACCTCCCTACCCGCTGCAGAGCGTAATGCAAACCCTGTCTGAAAGAAGAGGAGAATCGTAAACCAGGACTCATTGCACGCACGCTCAAAAAGCATTGTTACTCCTGGCCGTGAGCGGGGATGCTAGAATTAATACACAAATCGGTTATCTCATTCAAATGTTAACTTCTTTCAGCTCTGTCGGCCCTATGCGGAAGATGGCAGAGAGAAGTAATATATATTTGTTAAATATCATTCAAATGGTGTTTCGTTTTGGCATACATATGGCTTCTAATGGTTTAGGAAACATTTAGCTATCAAGTATCAGGGCCTCTCTTAGTGGTCTGCGACATGTAGAGGTCCCTAGATCACTTGCTTAACGACCTCTGACAAAAGGGCTTTACATCAAAAGCAGGGTCGGCCGCCATGGTCTTAATTGGGTCACTTTCGCATGAGAAGCTAGCGGAAGAAAAGTGAGATAGAATGAAGGTCCTTTATTTACCCGCTGTCTCTACCTCAAATCCAAGGGCGTAGTAGACACTACATTTCTGGGGTGGGGGGGGGGGCATGCTTAGCCTCGGTGACCCGAATCAAATCAGCTGCGATCTATCTTCACACCGCTGGCTCTGATAAACCTGTAAAATCAGAGTTTTGAAGTAAAATAGTGATATTAATATAACCTCATACAAAGTTCAGGCGTGGTTTTATCAAAACCAGCCTAATGTAGGGTATTTCAGGGAGTCAAGACATCTGCTGCAAAAGGCCAAACGCAACCTGGATGTCACGGTTTGAATCTCTGCACGTCCTGCTTTTCATCCTTCAAAGGTTCATATCAGGAGAGCTACTGGATATGTATATTTTTAACCCTTGTCATTTCCTATTCTATGAGGGCATGGTTGTAATTGATTCTTTTTACAGCTTTATATAGCAGAAAATCGACCCGGTACATTATACAAGATCACATTTATTTACTTTTTTGGCCCAGGAAGATGAAGTGATTTGTCTAGAATCACAGGCTGCTGAGCTGATACGAAGACTTGAACCGGGTTCCGCAGTTTCAAAGTCTGCATCTCTGGCCATAATGTCATAACCTCTCCCCAAGATAAAATACAACAAAATGTATTTTGAAAAACAGGTAGCGGGGCGTGGCCAAGGTAGCCAGCATGGCGGACACAGCCTAGACGAGCTATGTGCTGCCAGTCAAATATCCGCCAAAATATCCTTTCCCTCCCCACCCTGAGGCACCCCACTGAGGTCTTCCTGCGGCAGAATGTGATGGCAAGCCCTGTATAAAATTTCAGCAAACGGGGAGCTCCTGGGGCGGGAGGTCGCATCCCAAAGCAGTGCGGCCTGGGCCGTAACGTGACGCCCGGGACCTTGAGATTCGCGAGGCCCGGCGGCGGAGGAGCGGAGACCGCTACCAGCCCTGAATCGGCACCAGCGGTGCCTTGAAGATACGGATCGGCCCCCACTGATGAGGGGCAGTGGAGAGTAGCATGTGGCAGTGGCTGGGGGTCCGGTCCTAGAGGCAGCGCTGTAGTGAGACCTGGACGACCATCTGGAGCCGGGGTCTCGATTTTGAGGACCTGAACGCCGGGATTTGTGGCAGCCTTCCCTGGCGGTGTCCGGCCAGACAGCACAGAGGCGAGATATCCCCGAGTGGCTGTAGGTGAGGAGGAGTGGGCGGCGGCTAGATCGGGCCGTGGCATCATTAAGGGGTGCACCAAGACCTGGTCCCAGTAAAAGGAGGAGTGGCTGGCGTGGACCGGCCCGGCCACCTTTGGCCTTTCTTCCCTGGCCCGTTGGGGCTGCGGGGACTGCCCGGGCCGGACTGTGGGCCACCTACTGGAGAGTCTCCCTAAACACGAGTAGAAGCATTTGAGACACAGCCCTACCCCGGAGAGTCCGCCTTGCGCCATCGTGGAGGTCTGGGACGAGGAGGCCAGCAGTACCCCTAATCGGTGACCGAACTGGGCCATGGCACTGGCCTGGGGGTAAGGAGAGTGCATGTGGCCGGAGGCGTAGCTCATCCCCTATCAGTTGGATTGACTGAGACATCAGGAGGTGCCATTATAGACGTGGGGCCTAGTCCGGGTAGTCTTGTGGCCATTGGTGAGGCAGACCCAGCAGAGGGGTGCTTGGCCCCTACCCAATCTTGGCCCGGGACGCGCGAGGCCACGGCAGGGAGAGCAGGGCTTGACCCGAGGAGGAGTCATACTATCCGCAATGATCCGGGTTAGTGAGCAGAGTGGAGTAGCGCGGAGCAGTATATTGAAACGGCGGCTAGCTGTTGCCTGGGCGGCCCCACGTGTGGCATTTTGACAAGACAGATACGGCCCATACCCTGGACATATAGGGTTACCCCCCCCCTCGGAGGTGCCGGAGCGGGCACCACACGCCGCAAGTAATAAACGTCCCAGTCACAGTTCGCGATGACCAGAGGTGGTGCAGGAGGGGGGCCTCGAAGCAGGGCACCATAGATAAGTTCACGGGACCAGGTGGGGGTGCTGGAGCTTCAGGGGGCCAACAGGCACCGGGACCAGATAACGTGGCACTTATGGCGGCGATCACCCAATCCAGGGACATGTTGGATGCAAAGATAGGGGCGGTGGGGCCGGACGTCACGCTACTGCGCCAAGACCTGCAAAATGCCGTGGCCCGTATTACAGAAGCGGAGGACGATGTGGCGATCCTGAAGCGGTAGGTGGCCAGTATGGAAGGAATCCAGAAGGGTCTGGCGCTCCGTGAAGAAGACGCGGGGTGTGGTACTGAAAATTCTGAACCCGTGTCATAACCATCGTCAAATCATGACGATTTTGGTATCAATAGACCGAGAATGACGAGTATATTATATACGAGTATTTTTGGCGTATTCGAGTAACGGGATCACCATAAAATCATAGTTTCCGTCCTGAACCCTCGGGTTCCATTTTGTGCACAGCAGCCATTTTGTGGTTGCCCTCACATAGGCCGATGACTAGGCCAAAATGAGTCATTCTGGACACGTACACCTTTAGCTGACTCCTCTGTGACATGGGCAAGCTCACTCCACTGCCTGAAGCCAAACCTGTTCGGCCAGTTCCTTTCCCAGTGGCCGATCGTGATTAGTATCAAGGCACAGCATGCCATAAACCTTTCATCGCATACAAACCACTCTTAATCCTACACACACCTGTCTCTGTTTCCTACTTTATGACCTGCTTTACGATGAGGAGGTGCCCGTTTTTATTAGGGGTCCGTTGATATCTGATGAAAAATGTTGGGCCTTGCCGGGTAATTGATTGTGGGCTGGACAAACTGAAAATAAGCTTGTCATCATGATTCTGCTTTTTCTTTGTCGTGAAAATATGTGAATGGTCAACTGTAAAATAAGGAATGTTTGCCTAAAGCATAATATTTTGTATAAAAAGGGATGGATGGCTTTGTAAGTTGAGCAGTCCCCTGAGAATATGCACCGTGTTGTACTTCTAGGATACCTGTTACTGGCTGCAGCAATAAATTCGATCTTTGACTTCCCCAAGAAGACTCTGTGTTTCTGTAGTCTGAAACAGGAAGGACTCGAAGTCTTAGGGTGTTCCCTGGCTCCTCTCTATTGTATAGTTGAAGGGTAATCTATGGTCAATATGGGTGGGCGGTGCCCGTGGAGTAGAGCCCCCTGGGTTCACATCATATTGCAGACAATGGATCCCGAATTTTTCTTTGCTGGCCAAACCTTTGGTAGCATTGACCTGTAAAGATACACCGAATCCCCTTCCATTGTCAGAAAGGTTTTTCAAATTGCGTGATGCATTGTGTTGGGTACCCCCGACTACAGTAAGCCCTTTACACTGTATGTCCATGAGAAAGAAGGATATGCATTGTCAGTGCTGACAGTCTTTTAGGGACAAGCAGCGTCCATGCGCGTATTTTTCATCAACTTTGGATCCGGTAGCTAAGGCGTTGCCAAGCTGTTTGAGAGCCACAGCAGCAGCGGCTGTTTCTATTCGACAGTCTGCTAGTTTAGTGATGAATAATATGTCAAGTCAAGTCAAAGAATTTATATAGCGCTCTACATACCCAGAGGGTCTCAAGGCGCTTGAGGAGGGGTGGGGAATTACTTGTCAAATATCCACGTTTTAAGTTGCTTTCTGAATGCTAAGTGGTTCTGAGTAAGGCGAAGGTGAGTGGGAAGTGAGTTCCAGGTTTTAGCTGCCAGGTAGGAGAAGGATCTACCTCCCATGGTGGTTTTGTTGATGCGAGGTACAGTGGCAAGGGCTTGGTTGGATGATCGTAGCTGGCGGGAGGGGGAGTAGAAGGACAGTCGTGTGTTGAGGCATTCTGGTCCGATTTCGTAGAGTGCTTTGTGTGCGTGGGTTAGGAGCCAGAAAGTGATCCTCTTATTGACGGGAAGCCAGTGAAGGTTTTTCAGGTGACCAGAGATATGTTCTTTACGCGGGATGTCTAATATGAGCCTGGCTTAGGCGTTTTGGATTCGTTGGAGTTTTTTCTGGAGTTTAGCGGTAGTACCGGCGCAGAGGGTGTTTCCATAGTCCAGTCGGCTAGTGACCAGGGCGTGGGTGACCGTTTTCCTAGTTTCGGTGGGGATCCAACGAAATGTTTTTTTGAGCATGCGAAGAATGTTGAAGCAGGATGAAGAGACGGCATTGACTTGTTTGTTCATCGAAAGTGAGGAATCCAGGATGACGCCCAGGTTCCGTGCATGGTCTTTCGGGATGGGTGCTTTTCCAAGGGCTTCTGGCCACCAAGAATCGTCCCATGCAGAGGGGGAGGTACCTAAGATAAGGACTTCTGTTTTATCTGAGTTCAGTTTCAGACGGCTATGTTTCATCCATTCGGCTACTTCTTTCATTCCTTCGTGTAGGTTAGTTTTGGCGGTGCTAGGGTCATTGCTGAGTGATAGGATCAGTTGAGTGTCATCCGCATAGGAGATGATGTTGAGGTTGTGTTGGCGTGCGATGGTCGCGAGGGGGCTCATGTATACGTTGAAAAGGGTGGGGCTGAGTGAAGATCCTTGTGGCAAGCCGCAGATGACTTCAGTGGCCTCTGACTTGAATGGTGGAAGGCGGACTCTCTGGGTTCTTCCGGTGAGGAACGAGGTGATCCATTCTAGTGCTTTTCCTTGGATTCCAATGTTTCTGAGGCGCTGTAGAAGGGTGCTATGGCAGACTGTGTCGAAGGCTGCGGAGAGGTCGAGGAGGATGAGGGCGACTCCATTGTCCAGTAGAGTTCGAATGTCGTCTGTTGATTGTGATGGTTCCACATGCAGTGGACACTTTGTTAAACAGGACCAAGACACAGCACTTAACTAGTGCTCGATTGTCAGGTTACGAGTTGACACTTTTAGCGAGTCATGTGCACATAAAGAGGTGCAATACGTTGAATCCAGCTACGTTGTTACCGATTGTAGCAGAGACAGATGTTTCTGAACAGCATGATTGCTTTCTCAGGACAGAAGAAGAAACAAAAGGGAGAGTAGATCTGAAAGACACTCCTCTTGTGAAGTGTGATGGTACCTTATGGGTGGATGGTTCATGCTTCAAGCTTCCGAATGGTGATACGACTGCGGCATATGCTGTCACGACTTTGCATATGATTGTTGAAACTGCACGTATTCCACATAATTCAGCTTAAGCAGCGGAGTTGATTGCACTTACGAGAGCGTGTGTGTTATCAAAAGGAATGAAAGTGACCATATACTGACAGCCAGTATGCATTTGGTGTGGCTCATAGTTTTGGACGATTGTGGAAAGAGCGTGGGTTTCTGACTTCGCATGGAGCTAAGATACAGCATGGTCAGTTGGTGAATGAGCTTCTTGAGTCGCTGACTTTGCCATTACAAGTTGCGATTGTGAAATGCAGTGCACCCAAGAAGGTTACTGATGATGCTGGTCGTGGAAATGCATTTGCTGACGAAGTCGCAAAAGAAACAGCAAGGGATGTGATGAGCTGAATGTATGTTGCAGGCCCTGCAAGATGGGTTGGTGACATTGGAATGTGTGAAGATACGATAGAGAGTGTGAAGTCTATTCAAGCTGAAGCTACAGAGAAAGAGTTGAGTGTGTGGAGAGAGAGTACGGGTAAATTGGATGCAAATGGTTGTTGGGTTGAATTGTCAGAGCATCAGCGATGGTTGCTACCCGATGTGTATGTGTTTGCTGTGGTTACAATGGCTCATGTTAGTGTGAAAGGGATTTGTAAGCTGTTAGCTTCAGTATGGCAAAATGCTGGAATTCCTAAGTGTGCAGAGAATGTGGTCAAGAATTGCATGGTGTGTCTGAAATACAATCCTGGAAGCTAGATCCTTTACCGACTGACCCGGTCCCCTGGCTGCCGACGGATACCACTGAGTATCGCGGCTCCCGCCGCCTGATTGTGGGTGGACGTTTCATATTTGCTACGCATTTTCCTCCAGACTCACTCGGCCTCTTTCCCTGGAGGCACTCCGGCATTTAGAGGCTAAATCATTTTAAGGCTTTTCATTGTAATTGTCCTTATGATGGACCCTGTGGTTTACTAGGGGTCCGAAACGCCGTCGACTTTTTAAGCACTGAAACTAAAACGTGATTACTATGTGTTGTAAGGTGCTTAGTTGTGATACTCTGTACAATTGTAATTTTGGTAGAGAAACTTGCTTTGCCTTATAAAGCCCTTCTTTGCTGTCTACATCAACCCTATGTACCCGTTCTGTAAGTGCTGGGCACAGGCTTGTGTTCCACACTGGCTGATCTGTGGAAGGCACTTTGTGTGATTTAAATACATTAATTTTGAGTAAAAACTCTGAAAGACCACTGTCCGGCTGGACTTGTCTCTCCAAATATAGATTGACTCTGTCTATATTTTATTTTGTTCTCAACTCTCTTATGCATGGGACCAATGTTGTTTGAAAAAAGTATGTTCCCCGAGGTCCCTGCTGACTAAATTGGGGTCCCTTGTTGTTGTAAAAAGAAACCATCTACTTGCAACACATTCTACAGCTGCAGAACCATAAGTTATTCATATTTTTTATTTTGGGGTGGATTATGCAAAATAGTTTTTTTACATGACATAATTTATATAAGTTTAAAAAAAATAGTCAGTTTTATTTATTGTTTGATGCGTTCTTATTTGTATTTTGTTAAAGGATAGATTGTGCAATTAGGTCTAAGTATTCTAGACCTTGGATACTTGGGTTCATTCTGGTTTTTTGTTGTAGGTATTCGTACATATTTAATGTTTGTTTACTTAGTTTTGGTCCGATTTTTGATAGAGATTACTCGATTCTTATTTCTTGGTAGCTTTGCCCTTGTTTGATGCTTTGGATTAGTTTATGAAGTGTTGGTTGTGTTCTTCCTATTGTGGCTTGGAAGGCATTATGCCATCCTTCTACCGCGTTGTTGGTTTTGGCTTTCTGTGCTATAGTACTAGCATACACATTCCACCATGGAATTTGGAATTTAGGTTGTCTGTGGTGACCAGAACGATGTAATCTTCCCACCCAGGTGTCTTCAAAATAGTCTAAGAAGGGAGTTAATTTTTTCTCATTACTGCGGTAGAAAGGGCTGTCAAGTAATAAATTGTAATGGTTAGTGACTTCTATTGTTGGCACATATGCCAGTGCTATTAACTTTTTAATCTGGTAAGCAAAGTTACTGTTAGTAGAATATTCAATGCTTAAAGTAGATTTTTGTAAGTGTCTCCATATACTTTGGTTGTAGTGATAATAACACCCTTGTATTGAAGTGTGTGGATATATTTTAAGTATAAGCTTGATTCATAGCTATTTCAAAGTCTATTATGATTCTTTGTGGATAGTAATTATCAGTAAAATCTTTGATAATTGTTAAAATTTCTACGTAAGTTGCCTTTGTTTTATTTGGCAGCAGTGTATAAATTAAAGGGATATTCATTTCCTGGTATTCACCGTGGATGGTGTAAAGTTGATAGAAAGGTTTGGGACAAACTTTAAAAGTTCCGTCCATCATCCATGTTTCACATGATTTTAGTTTTAGCAAATTGCTATTTGTTGCAAAAAGTAAAATTCTTTTATCATGACTTTGATTATCATACATTAAGAATTTATCTTCATTGTGGGTGATAGTATATTCTGGATATATTTTAATCTCTTGAAAAGTTTCAGGTGCTGGTGGGGTTGGATCAGAAGCTCGTTTAGTTTTAGCTATTAATCTTTTCAAGTTGGGGATTGAAGGTAATTGTCCTGTTACATGTTCTGGGACTTTGCTTAAAACATTTTTCAAAATAGTGGTGCTTGTTTCTTGGGAGCCTGTACTAGCTTCTCTCAATGTTTCTAGTGCTTCTCTTACTTCCGCTTCTGTTACATTTTGTGGGTGGTTATGCTCACGTACATTTACAACATTGTTATCAACAGTAGTTGCTCTACCATAGCATGCAGTTGAATAATATTTAGAACATTTCCAATGGGTTTTATTCTCTTTGACTCTTTCTTGGGTGTAGGTATAACCCATGTAGCTGAGCATTATTTTCCCCTTTTGAGAAGTTATAAAAGTAGCTCCTTCTGCCATGTCTAAGGTAGATCTGTGAAGACATATATATGTGTATTTAGTAAAAGTGATAAGCATTTATTAAACATTTATTTAAATGTCTAGGCTAAAATGAGAAGTTTAAAAATGTACTTACAATGTTGTTTTTCTGCTAATCAGATGTTTTCTGTTCTTATATTCAGAGTTTCACTGTTTAATGTCCTGTAGTCGTGTTAGAGAATAATAGTGATTAATGATATAGTTTGATACTTGTTGGTTTCTACTTTCTGATTATTAATACACACAGTGGGTATACTTACTTAATTTAGTAGAAGATGCTGTTTGTGTAGTTGTAGATTGGTAGATGAAGTTTGTAGAGTCTGGAATAAAAAGTTAATATAAGTTATTTATTATAATTGGAGATATTTGTAGATTATACCATATCAAGTAATTTGGAACTTCTGTTTGTTATATTCTTAGTTAATTAAAAATGTTCTAAGTAGAAGTTGATAAGGCTGTTCATATTTTCGTTTATTAATTTATTGTGGCTGTTCTTGATAGGATGTTTTAGTTATATTTTACAAAAAAGAGAGAGCATTTCTTTAGTTCTGGGAGTTTAGCTACTTTTGGTGATCATTTTATGCTACATAAAATGGGAGTTCACTTACTTGAGTTGTAGTAGACTATGGTGTAGTCATTGTTGTAGGTGTGTATTCTCTTCTCTTCTGCAAAGTAACCGTTTTTCTCCAAGTTTGGGCCAAAAATGGAAATTTTCGTTAACTATATAATTGTTTTTATAGTAGTGAGTTAAGTAATTGTTCATTTTGATTGGTTCAATTAAATGTATTTTTAAATCATTGGATGAGAACCTTAGTTTGAATTTGAAAACCGTTATTTTGTAATGAGCCTGTAGTAATAATTAATTTGTTCTACTTTATATTAGAAAATGTTTTGTATGTGTTTTATTGTAATAGTTAATAATGTTAAAAATGTTAATATATGTTAAATCTTAATAAAACTGAGCGAAAATGAGTGTATAATAATTTTTGGTTACGTTTATATTAGTAATGTTTATTTAAATATTATATATTAATATTTAAAATATATAGTATATACATATATGTTTGAAAGGCATTTTTATAATTTAAATAATAAGAAAAAAGAAAATTAGTTCAAGGTATTGTGTATTTAATGTTATAGAGAGGAAGGCGATATTTTTAGTATATTTAATTAGGTACTAAGTTACTCGATATTTGTGTTATCGATATTAGTATAGATGGTAATGTTATTTCAAGGATTGTCGATAATGTAGTAGTCGATATTTAAGTACTCGATATAATAGTAAACGATATTAATGTAGTCGATAAAAAAATATCGATATTTGTTTAAATCCTTGTTTAAGTATATAGTGACGATATTTATGTGACAATATTTTTGTTGGTCGGTGTTTTTGTAATCGATATTTCATCATGGAACCCAGGGGCGTGAGGTAGATTCAAGACCGGGCACCCCGACTTGCGATAACGCCCGGCACCGGCTTCTGAACAGCGTCTTGGGCCCCTGCACTTATCCTATCACAAATTAAGCACTGGAAGGGCATACCGTAGTAATGCTCATTACAAGCGAGAAGTGGTTGGCTGAGTGGGTTGAAGTAAACAAGCCCTCTCCCATAGCTAACCCCATGTGTTACAAGCTTCTGCCTACTAGCCCGCTCCACTTCCGGTGGCGCTATTGTTGGGCCTTGGCACACTAGTGCAAACACCCCTACCTCCCTAGACTTGTCCCAAGCCAGGGTGTATGGAGGACCTGCCCCCCCCGACATAAGAACTGCCACAGTCTTTTAAAAGACGGGCTCCAGCTCAAACAGTGACACCTCAGTGGCATTTCTAACACACCCTTCCCATCTCACTCTATGGGTGTGAGGTTTAACACTCACCCAGTCTAGAGGCAGCTCGCCACTGGAATAAGGTTACCATATGGCTATCAGTACCACCAGCGAGTCTAAGCTCCAGTCCTGGCCTCTCATTTAACAGTCCGTTACATTCTGGAGGCTGGGGGCCACTTTGCATCAATAGTGACTGTTAGACCTGGCACCATTGGCGTGGGTCTCCTTTCCATTTTTGCTGTGGCCTCATGTGTTTTGATGGTGTATAGATGCTTTGGGCACTGTGCCACTGCTATTCAGTGCCATTGTGCAAGTGCTCCCTATTGTAAATTGTTGTATTATTCAGTGGTTCCATGTTTGGCTATTTGGTTTACTTGTCAGACCCTAATCTAGTGCACTGAGTGTAATCCGAATGCTGCTTGTGGGCTTGCAGCACTGGTTGTGCCACCCACAGAAGCAGCCTTGTAAAGTGTGTCTAGGATCTGCCATTGCAGAGCCTGCGTGCAGTCTGGTTCAGTCATGCTGACTGGGCAAGTGCACCCACTTGCCAGTCTCTAAACCTTCCCTTTTCTTCATATCAGTCGGCCCAAGGGCAGGGTTCATTGTAGGTAAAAGGTAGGACATGCCCTGATGTGTGTGGATTGTCCTAATAGTGAATTACAGCCATTTTCGTTTTTCACTATTGCAAGGCTACCTGTTCTCCATAGGCCAGATTTGTTACATTTTATAATCCTAACAGGCTCAGAGAACATGGTAGAAATTCGAGTTCAGTATGCCTGAACTCAGAATATTAAAATACATCTTTTAGTTAAGTTTATTTTAATATTCTGTGTTTGCAAAAACCACTTTTTAAAAAGTAGGTATTTGCTTGCCTCTGCTAGGTTGTGTATTCCTATGTCTGGTTTCTGTGAGTGGCAGGGCTGGGGATTCCAGGAGACAGGCTGAGTCACCCAGTGGTGAATAGAGAGATCTGCATCTTGATTGGAGGGAGGGTTGCACCTGAACTCTGAATAGGGCTGTGCCTACCTTCCACAATGCTGTCTCTGCCCTGCACACTAAAAGAAGAGAAGGAAGACTGTCAACAGAGTACTCCAGGACTGTACTTGCCTTCCACAATGCTGGCTCCACCTCCTGTGGGGTGTCTGGTGTTTCTGCCTTGCACTGTGAAAGGAGAGGAGAGGTCTGGAAAACAAAGTGCTCAGGAACTGGGCTGAACTAGGCAAAGGCCCCATGGTCTGAGAGAACAAAGGATTTGGGGTATAAATATTGGGACCCTGCTCCCAAGAAATTAGATCACTCTGAACAACAAGAAGAAACCTTTACTGAGGAGAGGAACCTGAATAAACCGAGGAGAGACTATTCCCAAGCTGAAGTGCTGCTTGGGGGATTGGCCTGCAGTGGTTGCCTTACTGCCAAAGGAAGGAGAAAGGAACTTTGTAACTTTGCTTTTCAACTTGTGAAGGATCTCCAACGTGCTTGGAAAATAGCTTGCCTCCTGCTGAAGTCTCAGGGCAAACAGACTTCACCCCAGCTCCCCAGAGTTCTTGTGGAAGTGCCTGCTGCTGTTTTGGGCCTTCTGAGGAACTGCATGTCGCAAGGAGCTGAAAGCATGTCGCCGTCGCAACTCTGGAGAAAGGAGGGTGTTGCCGCTGGAACTGTCGCACTGCACCGCATCAAAGAGAAGGGTTCCGCAACGAAGAGGAAGCATGTCACCGTCGCAACTCCGAAGAAGGAGGGTGTTGCCGCTGAAGCTGTCGCACTGCACCGCATCTGGAGAAGATTCTCGCAACGAGGTGGGAGCGTGTTGCTGTCGCAGTGCCTGCTGTCGCAACTCCGAAGAAGGAGGGTGTCGCCGCTGGAACTGTCGCATTGCACCACATCGACCAAGAGCACCTCACATCCCCGAGAAGCGCGCCGCCGTCGGAGCTGCTGCCGTCTTATCTTGGATGTCGCCACTGTAGTTGTCGCATCGAGCGGAAACTTCACGCATCGTGGAAGAAGAGCGTCGCCCCTGGAGCTGCTGCCGTCGCATCTTGGATGTCGCTGCTGGAGTTTCTCGCATCCCCAAGAAGCGCACCGCATCTGGAAAATCTTCACGTCTTTATTTCTTTGTATCTGAACTTTGCAACATTGCTTGTCGTGGAAGCGCAACGCAACTTAAGGTACATTGACGCAGAGTGTCGAATCTAAGAACTGAACTAAACTAAGCTTAAATCTACCATCCTAAAGTTATCATAGTGTATATTTTTGTTGTTTATGGTCTTGTGGTAACTCTATATAAAGTCTCCTAATTTTTATATAAAACCTGTGTGGTGTCCACTTGTAGTGTTGTCACTGGGTTACTGTATGTGGTCACAACTGCTTAACTTACAACACCTCTGAAATAAGCCTTGACTGCTCACGCCACGCAACCTAGAGTTTTTTTTTAAATCCAATGTTTGGTTCAACAAATGGTTGCAGGCATAATGATAATCTTATGGTGCAATCTTCATGATTTTTTCAATGCTTTAGTACACCCAATGCATTTCGGGTCAACAAACAAGGACCCTTCTTCAGGGGTCTGTAAAGGAGGGTCCTTGTTTGTTGGCCCAAAAAGACTATTTGAGAGAGTTCAATTTTGAAGTCAATAAATTGAATTTTGTGAAGAAACCGACGTGTTTCATCGTTTATCGAGCGCACATTTCTGTGGGCAGGTGACTCTACCAACACCACATACTGTTATTTAAAAGGCACGGTCATACTACGTGCGACGAATGCAGCGCCAACCAGATCAAAATGAAGCATCCACCAGGAAATTTTTCAACCAAAAATCGAGTGCACGGGGATAACACAGTTTCCCCTCTGCATACATTACCACTCATGTAAACGCGCATGGCCCTTTATCCCACTTGTGCTAGAACACCTCACTCCCGGCTATGCTGTAAAACGCACATCACGTGACACGTTTCCTGTATAGTGACCTGATATTCTACACTAATAAAATGGCTAAATGGCGCAATGCCTTCACAAGAATGCTTTACATAAAGGATATGAAAAACATCCCACATGGCACAAAGATAATGACCTCACCATCAAGAAGATGTAGAGCAGAATTATGCATCACCATATATAAAACTGGAATAGTGCTGATACACGCAGCGAACAGTGAACTTATGAAGTTCGACAAGGTATTCCCTACCATAAAAGAAGCACTAGAGGGCTTAAGAAACCAACCACACCTGATCTCACCAGAACTCACCCCTGAGAATATTACTAGCAAAGACGCCAATCAAACTGGAGAGAAAACTGAAACAGAAGCGAATATTTCGGAAAATGAGTCAGAATGTACAGAGAGGTATACGAATCATGAAAATAAAGAACTAGACCAGATCCAAAAGGAAGCGTCAACACCGTTCCCAAAAGCCAGGCCTTCCCAAGCAGAACGTACAGGGGAGCCGAGTAAATCACCCAAGGGGAATCAAGAAACGGCAAAGATAGGAGATATCATCCATGTGAATAAAGAACAGGACCAGCTCCAAAAGGAAGAGTTGACACTGCTTACGATCGACGAGCCTTCTCACGTAGAACATACAGGGGCGCCAAGTGAATCACCCAAGGTGAATCAAGAAACAGATAAGCTAGGAGTAATTAACCATTCTCTGACCACCCCGAATACGTTACTAAAGCTTTGTACAACTTCACACACAAAAACGCCCCTAGCTTCAAAAAACACAGGTAATTCTCATAACATCTCGAGAAGGAGCGGAACCGACAACCAAGCAAAGGATATAAAGAATTTGACTGGGACACTAAAAAAAAGATCAAAAACAGAGAAGGGCAATATACAACCCTCGGACACACAGGTTAACCATCCCTAAGAATTCACCAAGGAATCAGAAGGTTCTTAAAGATCTTCAGAAACTAGTCTGCAACTTGACACAAGTCACAATGAATACCCTAAAAGCGACTGAAGAAATACTGGAAGTGACTGCAAGCACTCACTCCAAGATCACGAATATTCAAAATCACGTACACTCCTTACATAGAAAGAGCAACGAGATGGACATGTCATTAGCGAATAGGATCAACCGACCAAATAGGACGAAGGTCCTGTCGAAGGAGGAAGCCCTTGCCTTACTCCGAACCTATGAATCACAAGATCGTGAAAAAGAGGAGAACATCAAAACAGTTCCGATCGACTCTAATAGAACATCAAGAAAGAAGAATAGGAAACTCAACCACAAAAATTTAAAACAAGTCCAACTTAATTCCGAATATGAGAAACTGAATAGTAATAACGCGAGAAAACAATTGACTTGCCTCCTACTCAACTGTCGATCGGCTACCAAACATGCGTCAGACATAGCAGACCTCATCATTAACAAGGAAATCGATCTGGCAATCCCTACAGAAACGTGGCTTTCGGAAGCATCATCTCCAACCATGGATCTCTTAGTACCACCTCAATATAACATTGTGAGACTAGATAGACCAAAAAAGTCTGGAGGAGGAATTGCCTGCATTCACCGATCAGATATCGAGGTCAACCAAATTCAAGCTGACCCTCTAGAATCCTGTGAATACTTAGGTCTCAATATAAGATCGGCAACCAACCAAAGATGCAATTTACATTCATTTTACCACCCACCGGGAGAGAACGCTAAGTTCATAGAGCAGTTAATGGAGATCATTACGACCAACTCTAACACGGATGCCAACAACATTTTCTTCGGAGACTTTAACTTACATTGGGATGACTGCAATGACAAACTAGTTAACACGCTCAAGGATTTCCTTGCCGAGCTAAACCTCAACCAAGCATGCACACAACCCACACATTCTAAAGGAGCAACACTGGACTGGATTATCTCGGGCAACAAAAATTCATCAAGCCTCTCAATAGCCCCATGTGACTGGTCGGATCACTATGCAATAACTTTCCTGATACCCATATTGAGAAAGGGCAAGACCGTTCAACCTCCCAACAGCAAAAAATGGATCCGAGACACAAGAGAGGCTAACATTGAGCTACTAGTAGAAAGTTTTGAGAGAGACTTAAAGCCACCTAGCTACCTGCAGAATGCAAATGAGCTGACAGAACACTATCTAACCTCAGTCGGGAATATCGTCAACAACACCTTGCCTTTGAAACTAAAAAGAACCACGGAGAAGACGAAAAATCCTTGGTTTGATGGATCACTGAACGAAGACAGGCGCAAACTGAGAATGGCCGAAAGAAAATGGAGACAACACCCTTCATCCCCTGAGCTGAAAGTCCTCAGAAAAATTAGAAACCAATATAACAAAAAGATCATTAATTCCAAAAAGGAATTTATAAGATCTGAATTGGATAACGCCAAAAACAGACCACGGAAACTCTTTGAAATCCTGAAGCAACAATCAAACAAACTAGCTAAAACAGCACTTGAAAACTCAAAAATATCTCTAAGCAGCGAGGAATTTTCAACATTTTTTACGAAGAAGGCCAATACGCTTGAAACAGAACTTTTAAGCGCTGCGAGTAACCTCCCCATCCAACCATGGAATACGAGCGATCATAAGCCGACGTCAGTGTGTAGCAAGATAAAAAACAAGGCAAAGTGGGACACGATCACCAAAACGCTATCGAAAATCAAACCCACAACCACTACCAAGATCCTCTACCGGCGAAATGCTTTAGAGGAATCAGCCATTTGTGGTGCCAATCTGGACCAAAATAATAAACACATCATTGTCACAAGGGATCCTCCCAGACTGCCTAAAAACAGGTCAAGTGGTTCCCTTGATCAAAAAACCAACGGCGGATGCTACAGACCCGAATAACTTTCGACCAGTAACTAACATCCCTGTACTGGCCAAACTTATTGAAAAATGCGTGCAAGGCCAACTGAGCCAACACATCACTAAGTTCTCCTTACTAGGTGAATGCCAATCAGGATTCAGAACAGGGCATAGCACGGAAACAGCGATCCTCCACATTGTTGATGACGCGCTCCAGGCTCTCAATCGAAATCAAGCATGCTTACTAATTCTCCTGGACTTGTCATCGGCATTTGACACAGTAAACCACGAAGCATTACTGGCCAGGCTACATGACAGGATGGGAGTATCTGGAAATGTGCTGAAATGGTTCGACTCTTTCCTACGGAACAGAACAGAAGTTTAATCATTTAAAAACTCGACGCGCGTTTCGGCAGAAAAAACGCCTTCTTCAGGAGTCTCTGCTGATACTATTAGACATAAACTCTCATTCATAGAGTACGAATCAAGAAACACCTTTTGAATACACAAGTCACAAACTTTTGGCCAATCGCGGATGTCTAAATCTATTTACATGGTATACACCGTATGAGTTTATAAACCTGCATCTGAATTCTAAAGTTCCTTCGTTTATGCTGACATCTTTTGAGATCGTTTAATAACTTCGGCCTAATCCTCCTTGCGGCTGTACAAGATCATCGTGTTTAAAATTATGATGATTTCAGTTTTAACCAGGTAATAGGCTTTATCAAGTGGCTCTGACTATTCGAATGTATGAAGATATCACCAGCTTTCAAAATATACCATACAGGAAAACATTATGTCTAATAGTATCAGCAGAGACTCCTGAAGAAGGCGTTTTTTCTGCCGAAACGCGCGTCGAGTTTTTAAATGATTAAACTTTTAGTACTTTCCATGTCATTAACCTTTGTGAATGTATTGTTTTTTGTAACTTGCATAATTTATATGGTATGTATTGATTTATAATACCTGTTGATGTTTTTTTATGAATTATACATTTACCCTATCATATAGTTTGTATTTTATATGATTTTTATTCATACTTATTAAATATATATTTGTATACAGTCCATTTTCGTTCCTTCTTCACGCCACTGGTTCTGGAATAATTGGTCATTTTCTTAGCTGATGGCCTAGGATTGTTTACCCACATAGGTGATTACCCTGCCCTAGGAGTCTGTATTGATACCCAGGGGGTCCTTGTTTTTCTCGCAGAGGCTAGAACCTCATTATGCTATAAATACGCAACATTATTCTACAGTGCACCAACAAGTATTCAGACCAATGTCCTTTCAGTTACACACACAGGCATCTGAAGTGTTTGCATTAACCAACTGAGCTTTCCTGTCAGCGGATTTTATCAGGCAATGCAGAAACCCTCGCCACCCAAGCCCCCATCCCCCAACTACTAACCCACTTCCTTCGCTCCCTCCCTGGCCCTGAGGGGGTATCCGGGGCACCTCAGTCTGACACGAGCAGAGCCGCCCATCATAGGAACCTAAAGGACATTGGGGTGGGCGGCTTCCTCCCACCTCCCTGCCCAACAATCTGGGATTCAACCCCTTAGCTCCAGACGTCGGTCAGTCTGGTGGGTGTAATAACAATGATGGGGATATTTGATGATGATGACACAATTGCCTGTGTGTTCTTTACTAGGGTGCGTTGTTAATACACAAATGAATGTTTTTAGTTGTATCAAATACTGGAAGGGTGACCGGCTCAGACGTGACACGGGGTGCAGTCAGTAGATCTGTGCAGCAAGTGCGCGACCGACCATGCTATCTGTTCAGTAATCTAACAGTGAACCCAGCCTACAGTACGTTATTTAACAGGAACACATTTCTTTATTGGGTTTACTATGGGAGCGCTTCGCATAATGGTGTGATAATCTAAGCGCTTCAAAGTATGAACCGTGATTATTAACGTTTACAATCACTATAACAAGTTTGCAGGAGCCAATGTGCAGTGACTCCGGAACGGGAAATTACCTTTATTTTGCGGGTTAATTTTACTCCCAACTACGCATGGCTTACTCTGTTAAAATATCTCAAAGCGGGCCATAAATACAATTGCATATGAAACAGAAGCCTTCCCTGATACTGGAGAGAAACAACAAAATTTACACATACAATAGAAAGGGATGGGGGTCGAGAGAGCAGGAGAGAGAATGAGACATGGTAGAGATAAAATCCAGGGAAGAGAGAGTTCATGCAGAGAGACAGTATATAAGAGAGGGAGGGAGAGAGCGAGAGACTCAGAAAGAGGGCACAAAGGTAGTGAAAAGAAAAGAGGGAACATTAGAAAGAAAATAAGAGGAGCGTGTCAAAGGAAGGTGAAGCACAGGAGAGTGACAGGGACACTGATCGTGCGGGAGACAAACAGAGATAGAGTAAGTGAGAAGAATAGAGAGAAATAACTAGTTCTTTTAATCATTAGGCAATGTTTATCTGTCCGGAAAAAAACCTTTAGTGTGTGTATGTGTTTTTTTTTACTTATATGATGCAGTTCTGTTATGCTTTCGTGTTTTTAAGCAATCGTACAAGCACAATAAACTTTGAATTTTGGGCCCTCTGACGATCTGGAGGTGCAAGACGCGCTGAAATAGTAACGTCACCGCCACTGTTGGTGATTTACTGGGCAATAAATTGGGGCGTTCGCTCGGTTAGCAATGGCAGAGTGGGGGCAAATCTTGCATCCCTTGTGACAGTATTGTAATGCGTTTTCTTTTAAACAAATGGTGTGTCTGGGCATATTATGAATCCCATGGGCAATATTGGAATGAGTTCTTTTGTACATCAACTGGAGGGCAAGTAATGGGCTCTGATCCTGAAGATCGAGTTAACAAATAGGCTTACCGGTCAGTGCTGGTTAGGGGCTGTTTTCATGGATTTATTCTCTCTTTCAGAAACGCACGGGGTTCATTTTATAATGGTCAAACCATGCCTAGCAGTCATGCCTCGATTTACAAAAGGGGGGTGGTGATGAACAGAGTGTCTGAATTGAGCAGACCACTCTTACCCAGTCCAAGGATCAGGGCTTGATCCATCACCGTTATTTATCTCACTGCCCCATCCCAGCTCAGAACCTGGCTATATGCAAATCAGTCTGTCCCTGGCCCAGTGCATCATGGGAACAGGGCAGACTAAACTACCAAGCCAATTCTTTACCAGAAAGGAGACAAGCTACCGGGGACCGGTTTCTGGCATTTCAGCCTCTTCGGCCCGGCTTGCTTGAATCCTGATGGAGCAGTGAGAAAGGGACTCATGTCTGAGTATACCCTGCCACACCTATAGTGGCCAAAATCGATTTACAAAAGGGGGTGGTGATGAACAGAGTGTCTGAATTGAGCAGACCACTCTTACCCAGTCCAAAGATCAGGGCTTGATCCATCACCGTTATTTATCTCACTGCCCCATCCCAGCTCAGAACCTGGCTATATGCAAATCAGTCTGTCCCTGGCCCAGTGCATCATGGGAACAGGGCAGACTAAACTACCAAGCCAATTCTTTACCAGAAAGGAGACAAGCTACCGGGGACCGGTTTCTGGCATTTCAGCCTCTTCGGCCCGGCTTGCTTGAATCCTGATGGAGCAGTGAGAAAGGGACTCATGTCTGAGTATACCCTGCCACACCTATAGTGGCCAAAATCGATTTACAAAAGGGGGTGGTGATGAACAGAGTGTCTGAATTGAGCAGACCACTCTTACCCAGTCCAAAGATCAGGGCTTGATCCATCACCGTTATTTATCTCACTGCCCCATCCCAGCTCAGAACCTGGCTATATGCAAATCAGTCTGTCCCTGGCCCAGTGCATCATGGGAACAGGGCAGACTAAACTACCAAGCCAATTCTTTACCAGAAAGGAGACAAGCTACCGGGGACCGGTTTCTGGCATTTCAGCCTCTTCGGCCCGGCTTGCTTGAATCCTGATGGAGCAGTGAGAAAAGGACTCATGTCTGAGTATACCCTGCCACACCTATAGTGGCCAAAATCGATTTACAAAAGGGGGTGGTGATGAACAGAGTGTCTGAATTGAGCAGACCACTCTTACCCAGTCCAAAGATCAGGGCTTGATCCATCACCGTTATTTATCTCACTGCCCCATCCCAGCTCAGAACCTGGCTATATGCAAATCAGTCTGTCCCTGGCCCAGTGCATCATGGGAACAGGGCAGACTAAACTACCAAGCCAATTCTTTACCAGAAAGGAGACAAGCTACCGGGGACCGGTTTCTGGCATTTCAGCCTCTTCGGCCCGGCTTGCTTGAATCCTGATGGAGCAGTGAGAAAGGGACTCATGTCTGAGTATACCCTGCCACACCTATAGTGACCAAAATCGATTTACAAAAGGGGGTGGTGATGAACAGAGTGTCTGAATTGAGCAGACCACTCTTACCCAGTCCAAAGATCAGGGCTTGATCCATCACCGTTATTTATCTCACTGCCCCATCCCAGCTCAGAACCTGGCTATATGCAAATCAGTCTGTCCCTGGCCCAGTGCATCATGGGAACAGTGCAGACTAAACTACCAAGCCAATTCTTTACCAGAAAGGAGACAAGCTACCGGGGACCGGTTTCTGGCATTTCAGCCTCTTCGGCCCGGCTTGCTTGAATCCTGATGGAGCAGTGAGAAAGGGACTCATGTCTGAGTATACCCTGCCACACCTATAGTGGCCAAAATCGATTTACAAAAGGGGGTGGTGATGAACAGAGTGTCTGAATTGAGCAGACCACTCTTACCCAGTCCAAAGATCAGGGCTTGATCCATCACCGTTATTTATCTCACTGCCCCATCCCAGCTCAGAACCTGGCTATATGCAAATCAGTCTGTCCCTGGCCCAGTGCATCATGGGAACAGGGCAGACTAAACTACCAAGCCAATTCTTTACCAGAAAGGAGACAAGCTACCGGGGACCGGTTTCTGGCATTTCAGCCTCTTCGGCCCGGCTTGCTTGAATCCTGATGGAGCAGTGAGAAAGGGACTCATGTCTGAGTATACCCTGCCACACCTATAGTGGCCAAAATCGATTTACAAAAGGGGGTGGTGATGAACAGAGTGTCTGAATTGAGCAGACCACTCTTACCCAGTCCAAAGATCAGGGCTTGATCCATCACCGTTATTTATCTCACTGCCCCATCCCAGCTCAGAACCTGGCTATATGCAAATCAGTCTGTCCCTGGCCCAGTGCATCATGGGAACAGGGCAGACTAAACTACCAAGCCAATTCTTTTAATCATTAGGCAATGTTTATCTGTCCGGAAAAAAACCTTTAGTGTGTGTATGTGTTTTTTTTTACTTATATCATGCAGTTCTGTTATGCTTTCGTGTTTTTAAGCAATCGTACAAGCACAATAAACTTTGAATTTTGGGCCCTCTGACGATCTGGAGGTGCAAGACGCGCTGAAATAGTAACGTCACCGCCACTGTTGGTGATTTACTGGGCAATAAATTGGGGCGTTCGCTCGGTTAGCAATGGCAGAGTGGGGGCAAATCTTGCATCCCTTGTGACAGTATTGTAATGCGTTTTCTTTTAAACAAATGGTGTGTCTGGGCATATTATGAATCCCATGGGCAATATTGGAATGAGTTCTTTTGTACATCAACTGGAGGGCAAGTAATGGGCTCTGATCCTGAAGATCGAGTTAACAAATAGGCTTACCGGTCAGTGCTGGTTAGGGGCTGTTTTCATGGATTTATTCTCTCTTTCAGAAACGCACGGGGTTCATTTTATAATGGTCAAACCATGCCTAGCAGTCATGCCTGCCAGGGCTTGGAGCAGGACAACCAAATCAAGTACACAGGCACCACTCTGACAAGTTCAATCCAAAAAATTCTCTGTACACAGGGCTCAAATTAGTATATATCTAATGGGCATGAGAACCTTCTCCACTAGAATTTTCAATCGTAAATTTCTAGAAAGACCTATTCTAATTTAGGTCTCCACTGTCTCTAATGCCCTACTGTCCCAAACAAACACGTAGTTTGTAACTGCTAAAAATCAAGGGGGGTTCACTGTATTTTCAACTCGGCGCGACCTAAGGATGTCAGCCCTAAATAGGACCATACATACACCCACACATACAAAACTAATACAGAAAAAATGTGTGGCGGAGAGGAAGGCACCTCACAGGCGAACACCCTCGGGGCGATCTGGTCAGATGTTTACCAAATACTTTGCCCCTTTCTCATCATAGGTGGCCATTCCTATTCCAGAATTGTGAATAAGTGAAAAAAAGGAATTAGAGAAAAGGTGCAAAGCAAGGAGCTTAGAGCATAGCTCCTCAAAACGACAAAACAGAGTGAGAATAAAATCAGCAGTCACACCTCCTGAACCACTTTATTACTAACTGAGGTATGTACTGTTGAAATAAAAAGGCTGGTAGCTTATTGTCGCATACCACTACCTGCAACCGACATGTTTCACTGCCCAATAGACATTATGGCAGATTCATCAGGGTTAACACTCTGTTGCTGCACCCACTTCAAACATTGTAAAAACAGGAAGCTGCCGAGTTGAAAAAACAAAAATAAAATGTAATTAAGACCTGTTCTAGACTCAAAACTTCTTAATTATTAAACTGTTTACCATACGTATAGCAAAAGGAGAACTTTACCCTGGATCAGCTATGCTCCCTCGTACCAGCTGAAAAGGCAATTCTCCGCCTGGCTGTCGGTTGTAGTATCAACCTGTAGGGCATTCAGGTACATTCAGTGCAGGAAATAACACGCCCATGAAACAATAATACAGGTGACGAGCTATCCTTGCGTAGCGAAGTTGTGCTTCCAAAACACACTCTTTACTCAAAACACCTTTTGTCCACTAAACAGCACAACATTAGGTGAACCCTATTTGTACATGGTCAGAAAGTTTATCTTATTCCAACTTTAACCGTGACTGCTGCTTGTACCTTGGGTCACCTGACTAGTGTGGTATACAGAGGGGAAATAAGCACCCCTTTCAGGGTTGTTCTATCTCCAAATAAAGTCACTCATATCTTTGTGAAATGATTTTTAAAAAAAACGATTTTTTTTTTAAAACAACAACCTAACAATGTACACCCGTCACCCTCCTCGAACTTGTGCGTGTTATGCCCCAAGCTTGATAGTGAAGAAAACGAGGGAAAACCTAAGGGACCGGCAAAAAGAGTAGATAAAATCTGCCTACCATTCAGCACCCATTGCCCTTATCAACATTGTGCAAGTTGTGCCACGAGCACGAAAAGCGGAGCAAAACGGGTCAATAACATTTCCGTGTGCTGCCACTGAGAGGCCGATCTCATGTTGAGATATCATTCCATTGTTTTCAAGTTCGATTTGATGCTTGGGTATAGTGAAACTACGTCCAATGTGGCCAGGATCATTCCTTCTTCCCGTGGTAAATCAGCAAGTAGACTTAAGATGTGCTTGGTGTTCCTGATAAAAGAGGGGAGTTTCCGTACTAATGGTTGAAGGAAGAGGGCCACATACTTGGCTAATCTTTCTGTCGGACCCCAATGCTGGACACAATCAGTCTCCCTGGTGGGAAGGGTAGGTGCTCGTGTATTTAGACATGGGAGTGTTGGTCTAACCACCTTTAAATACATGTATTCAACATCATCAAGAAGGCCCTTTTCATGCCATTCTTTAGCACTGGCATTGATTTTACTCAAGAGTGACCACATGGGATTCAACATCAGTTTTTCGTAACAGCTAGTGTCATTCAATGGTGTCATTGCCTCTAGATCATAGTCATCTTTATTCATGGCAATGTTCCCTCCCTTGTCTGCTTCTCAAATTATGGTCAGTCTGTCCGATTCTGGTTGTTTGAGTGCTGAACGTTCCCCCTTGCTCAGATGGTCTTTGAATCTGTGTTTGTGAGTTAGGTGTTTTCGACTGTGCTTCTCCCGATCCTCTAAAACCGGTTTGTGGACGGTATCCATTCTGTTACCACCCCGTAGGACCAGAGTACATTTTGATAACATTTTTGAACTGCTCGCTATTGTGCGATTTGTGTCAATGTTCAAGTCCTCTAATAGTCTGGCCATGTTGCTGGGAGCTTGTTTTAGATCTGTAATGGACAACCGTAATGGAGCGTCATGTATATCCTGTATACTCAATGTATCAGACACTATAGAAGATGGAATATTTACTCTGGTTTTATTATGTACAGGATTATTACTAAAAGAAAATTTCAGATTTAATCTCCTTACAAACTTGAAAAGATCCACTTTACATTTTCAGAAATACCACTCCTCATGACTGCCACAACTGTAGTTCATCAAGTACAGCTCACACAAATATACGACAACTCACACAAATATACCTTGGTGACTTCAACCTCCACTGGAACGATCATAATGATGCGGTGGTAAAAGGTCTGAAGAATTTCCTTAACGCCCTTGACCTTACTCAAATTTGCAACAGTCCAACACACGAGAAAGGCTCTATCCTCGACCTCATCATCTCCAAAGAGGCCGCTATCAAACTCAAATCTATCCAACCCTGTGATTGGTCGGACCATCATATCATCACGTTCTTCATCAATGAAAAAGTTAAATTTAACCCCGTTCAACCCGCCAGGCCCAAAGTCTGGAAAAGAGACATGAAAAAACTAATCTCAAACTCTCTGCCCCCCAACAGCTGCAACTTACTACTTCCTCCTGCTGGCGTTAAAGATGTCCAATCCTTGACTGATCACTATCTTAACACTATGACCTCAATAATTAATGAAGTCGCACCCTTGCAACTAAAAAAAGCCACCACAAAAATGTCCAATCCCTGGTACGACGGGAGTCTTAATGACAATAGACGCGCCATGCGAATGGCAGAGCGCACCTGGAGATCAGCTCCCTCCGCACTGAACCTAAAAAACTTGAAGAAAAGGAGAAACGCCTACTTCAGGAAAATAAAACGATCAAAATCAGACTTCTTCAGCCGTCAGCTTGACCAAGCCAAAAATCGTCCGAGAAAGCTGTTTGAGCTTATCCGAACACAATCCAAAGAACAACCCCAACATCTCAACACTATGTGCGAAGCTCCCTCCTGCGAGGACTTCGCCTCTTTCTTTAACCAAAAAACTGACAACATAAAGAATGACCTCCTCATAGACGCAAGCCTCTATCCCAAACCCCACCGCATAGCACCCACTAAACCAAAAAACAATGCAACCTGGTCAACCTTTCTCACCTACACGGAGGAAGAAATTGGCAAACTGCTCAGCACTCTGAAACCATCTAATCACCTCACGGACCCCCTTCCTGCTAACGCTGTCAAAGTCCTTACCCCGTCGCTCCTTCCACTCTGGACCAAAATCATTAACAGCTCACTTCAACAAGGGATCATTCCCGACTCCCTCAAAGTTGGTCAAGTCACACCTTTGCTAAAGAAACCTACAGCCGACCCCTCTGACCTAAACAACTACCGTCCCATTACCAACATTCCGACTCTTGCCAAACTGCTGGAAAAATGCGCACAAATACAATTAACTAAACACATTACTCAGTTTGATCTCCTCAACTCTCATCAATCAGGCTTCCGAGCAAATCACAGTACTGAAACTGCTATGACTCACATAATCGACGCCGCCCTCCAAATCCTAGATCATAACGATACTTGCCTCCTCATCCTCCTTGATCTCTCCTCTGCATTTGACACCGTCAAACATGAGAGCTTACTCGAACTACTAAACACAAGAATGGGCCTATCTGGAACTGTGCTCAAATGGTTCACGTCCTTTCTGCATAACAGGTCGCAGAAATTCAAGAGCAACAACTTGATGTCCGCACCAAGACCTGTATCACTAGGCGTACCACAAGGATCCTCCCTATCCCCAACTTTGTTCAACCTAGTTATGGAACCTCTCACCACCTTGCTGCAAGAATCCAATGTACACTTCCACATGTATGCTGACGACACCCAACTCTATCTCAAACTACAATCACCCAAAGACATCACGCTCTTGAACTCAACGATCAGAAGCACCCAATCTTGGTTGGCCGCTAATCATCTCAAACTCAATGCCCTTAAAACAGAGTTCCTTCTGATCTCACCACCCGCGAAGAGCACTACCGCACAAATGTGGCTTAAAGACCTAACGGCACTCAATGTCCAACCCACCATTGTGGACTCAGCGAAATCTTTGGGCATAACACTTGACACCAATCTCAGCATGCAGGAACAAATCAACAAAGCAACTAAGGGAGCGAACTACCAAATCAACACCCTTAGGAAACTTAAACCTTTCCTTCCAACCAAAGACTTCCAAACTGCGGTACAATCTCTAGTCATACCTCGAATAGAATACGGCAGCACCCCCCTCTGCGGTCTCCCCCTAGCCACTATGGCACCCATCAGAGCCTCTCTAAACGCCGCAGCGAGACTTATCACTGGATCAAAAAAACACTCACACATTTCCCCTGACTTCAAATCCCTGAATTGGCTGCCGTTTGAAGTCAGAATACACCTGAAAATCGCTTGTCTGACGCGCAAGGCTGTCCACCTGAGCTCACCTAGATACCTCGCTCAGAAGCTGACGATTTCTGGAGGCTCCAGAAACACTAGAGGTACAAATAATCTTTTGCTAAAGCCTAAAAGATTCCGCAAGGAAAAAACCTATAAACGCTCCTTCTCAGGAATGGCTCCCAGGATTTGGAACTCGCTCCCCCCTGAAACCAGGCTCATCACCTCTACCATACTTTTCAAGAAAGAAGTAAAAGCGATCCTCATGGCTAAATACACTTGAACCACTACTGGGGAAAAACTACAAAGACTTGATACTCATCTGTACTACTTGTCGAACCCTTTGTATTTTTATTTCGACTTTGAAATTGACTTACTGATTGTTTTATGTTATCACTTCAATGTACCTTTAACATGATTGATGTATCTGCGTATACATGCTCCCCTCCTCTGTAAAGCGCTCTGATATCTGCGAAGATCTTGTTCGCGCTATATAAAACTTTCAAAATAAATAAATAAATAAACTACTACAATAGACACTGAAAGATTTATATATTTGAATTTACCAGAATGTAAATCAGTGTGATTTAAAAATCTAGTTAAAGCAGGAGATCATAATATGGTGTGTACCCAATGTAAGTGTCCAATGTTATCCACATTATTTATACAAAGTTATGGTCAGTATATCATTTTAGTTTTCCAACGATGTAGACCTGATGGAACTAAATTGACAACTTCTATCAAAAATGTTGTTGCTTCTCAGTTATCAATTTCAGGAAGAACCTTTGTAACTGTAGCTATTATTTATCATGACCGTCCTTCGACAACATCAGGACATTATACATACTACTTAAAATGTCAAAAAGGTTGGAGTTACTGCAATGATTCTCATTTGACTTATAAACAACGTTTGCCTTAAGACTTTAAAAATTCTTACCTAGTGTTTTTAAAACCAAAGTTTTAGTAAAGGTAATTGGCCTTTGAAGACGGGAGTAGTTAATAAAAGTTAGTTAGTTAATTAGTCTAACGTTTAAAATTATTTATCTCATATAGGTACTGTAAGTGGATCTCATAGTAAAAAATACTCATATATCTGACACGATTTGACCGTAAGGAAAGTGTAAGGTATGATGTTCTTAGATCTTTTTTCATAGGAAGTCGATGAAATGGAAGTTATAGAGAACAGCAGATTTTTTTCCACCAAAAGGACCTTCACTATCTTCTATTTGGCCTCACGGAATATTAAGTGAATCAAAGATTACTGTACATATATGATTTCTAAGTTTTTATGTTTTTTTTAAACACAATCTTTTAGATTGTGTTTTTTTTCCCCGCTGTTATATGATAAAGAGTTTGAACTCACTAATTTAAGTGAAATTCAATCTATTCTGAGAACAGCAAAAATAAACAATGTAACATATTGTATAAGTCATTCTATAGTTTGCATTGTGTACTTTATGTTGTATTCCCATTGTCTCACACTCATTTTCCAATTTGCACCCTTATTTAGCTGTATTTACTCACTTACACTGCCTTTTTTTCACTTTGTTTCATCGCTGTTCCTTTACTCCACTTCTTTCACAACTCCTCAATCCAATTTCAACTGTCTGCATTTTCTCTCTCCCTTGCACCACTTTTCAGCTTTCTCACATTCTCTCAGCACCACTGCTTTAGTTCTCTTCCCCTCTCTTTACTTGTTTTGCTCCTTTTCTCTTTTTCCTTTCTTCACTCATTGTACTGCAGTTCACTCAGTCCTTCCCTTTGTCTTTCTGTGTACTTACTCTCTCACTCCTTTTTCCTCTATCGTTCTATATTAACTTCATTCCTTTCATCCCTTCACTCTGTGACTCCCCTTCACTCACTCTCAGTCATCTTCCATCCTCTTTCTTATTAATGGTTTCTCATTTAGACTCCTCTCCTTTTCACTCATTTTCCTTTTACTTTCTTCTCTTTCCTAATTTCGTTTTGGTATCTCACATTCTTTTAGTATTTTACTTATCTTCAGTAATTTGTTCTCTTTCTATTTCTTTTTCCCTCTTTTTTGTCTTTCTACATTACTTTATTTCTGTTTTTGTATCCTTCACTATTGCTTTATTTCTTAGTACACTTTTTTGATTTTTTACCTCTTGACCTGATTCTTCTATTTTAAAATATATATTTTACTAATCATAACTTGTTTTTTCTTTTGTCTTTCACAGATACAAAGTGTAGTTAAAAGATGCAAGTAAGTTTGCATTAATTATATGGTAAGTGAGACTACAAAATGTAGTTTGTCATCACCCTTTGCTTTAACCTCACTACTTTTCTCTCACCCTACCTCACCTCTGTTTTTTTTTTTTTTTTTTAAATTAGCTTTATTCGGTGTTTGACAAAAAACCATAAAAGCATACAGGATACAAAAATAAAAACATTTGCAGACTAAGTAACTTTCTTCATTAAAAAACTTCTTACAAGATACATGTCATGAATACAAAACAAGTGAGAATCATTAAAATGCGTACAAAATTCTAAAATTCATTAAGGACTTATGGAGTTCATGCAGTGTCCTGTATTACGTATTATTTGATGTAATAAGGAACAAAGTAATACAATATTTTTTTGTTTTATCCATACAGTCCTAATCATTACCCATTGACCCACTGCACTTTACAATGAAGGTCAAAAATGTTATTGCTGTCACTATGGTGATTTCATCTTGCATCATGTACAATCTGACCAGTGCAGTTTTACAGGTTCTCAATCCCCATGTTTTTAACAGTGGTAACAGGTATCTTTTTCTCCCCCATTGATAAAATTTGCAGAAGAAAATGCAGTGTATGTTTGACTGCTTAGAGTGGTCGTCACATGGACATTTTGCCAGGTTAGCAAACCAATCGTTCGGGGCAGGAAATGATATTAACCTATAGAATGACTCCGTCCTCATTCGAGTCAGGAGCATTCTATGATAGCAAGAATAGATTGGGGCTAGGTAAGCATGAAGGCCTGTACCATCTAGGATATTGCGATGGGCAACTATTGTAGACTTATGCCCATCTAAGTACCATCTCCGTTCCTCCAGTAGATCAAGACATGCCACTTTTAGGGCTTTTTTTTCTATTTGTAAGCATGATATGGGATTCAGGTAGAGATCTGGTTTGCCAATGGAAAACAAAAACTTTTTCACATAGGCCAACCATGGCTGCTTACTAGAAGCAAGATGATTCAAACAGTCTTGGATTACTTCCCTGTTGAAACTTGTATCATCACATGTCCAGATCTTGAACCACAACATCACTGGCGCTATTTTTATCAGGTCGGTGATATGGACTCTATTCAGTTCGTTGTGGCAGATTGTGGTGGACGTGGAGCGGGGGACTGATAATAGATATCTCAGGAAAGCATTTTCCACTGTTTGGATTTGTACACAGTCTGCCAGACCCCAGATGCCCGCCCCGTAAACAGCCGTGGAGACACATTTCGCAGCATAAATCTTAAGTAATATGTCTACAGGTTTCCTACCCAGTCTTTTCGCAAATTGTTTGAGGGCACCTATCGTGCGAGAGAAGGCCATATTCCGAGAGGTTATTGCTGTTGACCATGTGCCCCTATTGTTAGATATGATACCTAGATAGGAAAAGGTTTTGGTCATAGCAATCTTAGTATTATTAACGAAGGTTTTACACTCTGGTATAATTTTCCTAGTTGTGCATGACATTGTGAATGTTTTTCCCTCGTTTATTTTTAATCCTCTCATGGTCATGAAGGTTGAGAATCCTGTTAGCGCTTTCTGAAGGCCCAACTGGGTGCGAGCCATAATCACGGCATCATCAGCATATAGTAGTAGTGGTACTGAGATGCCGTTTATTTTAGGATAGTCCACTTCAAAGTCTTTTAAAAAGTCTGCTATCTCATTAATGTATAGATTAAAAAGGAATGGTGCAAGGATGCAACCCTGTCGGACCCCCTTTGCTATAGGGAATTTCCTGGTTCGCTCACCATTTTTTCCAAATCTGACTGTGGCGCCAGCGTCTCTATAGAGTTCCTGTATAAAGAGTAGAATGTTTTTATCTATCCCCAGTTTGACCAGGGTTTTCCATAACATGCTATGGTCCAGACAATCAAAAGCTGAGGTTAGGTCGACGAATGTTAAAAACAGATTCCCTTTTTCCCTTCCAATGTATTTACTAGTTATTAAGGCCAGGTTTAAACCCTGCTCTACGGTACCTAGACCAGTTTTAAAACCATACTGAAATTTTGATAATATCCCTTTGTTCTTAGACCAGGTTTGCAGTTTGGTTAACAATACTCTGCCTGCAACTTTCATCAGGGTGTCTAGCAAGGAAATAGGGCGGTAGCATTTTGGGTCCTGTCTATCCCCTTTTTTAAATATTGGAATTACTATGGCTTCGTGCCATGTATCAGGAAAACCCCTCTTGCTATACGCATTTAATACATTAGCTAACAGAGGAGCCCAGAGATCTACATTTTCTTTAAATATATCGATGGGAACTCCATCTGGGCCGGGGGCCTTTAAATTAGCACTCTGTGAAATTGCTAGCTCGAGCTCTGAGGGGGTAAAAGCTATATTTAAAGGGAAAGTCTCTTGCATTACTGCCTGTTCCACCTGGCTATTAGTAAAGTCATCTTGTGAGGACATAATTGTTTGATCTTTTTTGTATAGGGAGGTAAAATAATCAACCCAGACTTCTTCCGTTATAGCTATCTCCATCGAATCAGCCTTGCTGTCCTTGGAGAAAAAGGGGGCATTGATTTCTTTCCAAAAAGAAATATTATCCCTCAGGGCACTTGCCTTTAGTAGGGCTTCCCAGGCCTGATTTTTCAATTCATCCTGTCTCTCGCGTAGGGTCTGTTTGTAGGCTCGCCTGGCGTCTTTAATCGAACTGGTATCTTTAGGGACTGACTTTAATGCCTGTAATAGGTCTTTATGGGCTTTAGAACAGGCGGAATTAAACCAGCCGTATAGTCTCTTTGCTGCCCCTATTTTTAGTTTTTTGGTTAGCTTATCATTTATTGTGGTAGTTATTCTTCCATAAGCCTCTACAATTAGCTGGGGGTTAGAGTTAAATTCTAGGCAGGTTGAGAATTGTTCCAGTTCTTTCTGGACTAACTCCTTCACAAATTTTGTGGAATCGATTTTTGCCCATTTTATGGCATATCCATTCTTTCTTGCCAGTGATACTGAGTGACCATGTAGAATACTAGGTATGCTTGTTGCAGGACTCTCGGGCTTCTTGACGGCAATAGTGGTGCTAATCGGGAAATGATCACTTATTGCCAAGTCTTCCGTATTAAACTCCTCCAGACAGCCCTGGTTCCTATTGGACACTAAGATATAGTCAATTACAGTGCCCAACCCTCGACCAAAGAAGGTTGTCTGAAATGCTACAGAAGGCTCACATAGTTCATTGGCAAACCCCAAGTCCCAATCATGCAGTAGTTGATTTAACATGTTACCCATAATCGAGTGTTCAAAGTGTGTAGTAGGGTCCCCTCTTAAGTTGTAAATGCCACAGTTTTTTGTGGCACTATAGGGACACAGATGACAATTATAATCACCTACTATTAGAGTATAATCTGCATCTTGCCCACCTCTTGTGAGCATTGTAACAAGCTCAGCTATTAAAGCTTTAGGATCTACTTTTGGCACGTTGATATACAAGTTAATCACAAAAATGGACCACCCCTTTGCTTTGACCATAAGTCCTTGCATTGATCTGGCCACCCCTACTGTAGATCCACCTGCCATGTATGGGGTCAGTTTTGTGTTACACAAATTAGAGGCAAAGATACACAAACCCCCCGACCCTCTACCACGATTACCCTGTATTGACGGGAAGTAGAAGGTGCTAAAGCCCTCAATGTGGGTCTCCTCCTGGTCCCAGCATTCTTGTAGGCATATTATATCCTGCTTACCCATAAAGGATAGAAATGATTGGTCCCTTGATTTATTGTTTAGCCCTGCGATATTCCAGGAAGTTATTTTTAGGCTAAGTTTTTGTTGATTGGCTTCTAATGCCCATGACTGTTTAGTTGGCCTCTCCGTACCCTCTGCACTATGTTCTACCTCCCTTATGTTTTGTGTGGTATCCCGCGGGCTTGTGAGTGTGACCCCACCATTAAGTTTCAGTTGGACTGCGGGGCCTTCCCTTTTTGGGGTCTCATTTAGTTGGTGTGGTGGATGCTGAGGTGTTAGCGGTATTTCCCCTATTGGGGGATTAGATATGTTCCTTGGTGGCCCAGTACTAGTGTTGAGAGTATGGTGGTCCTTTATACTGGACTCGTCTGAGATGCCTACGTTATTTCCTATCTGATTTATTGCCCTTATTAGTCAATCGACCATGTCTAGGCAGTCGAACCTGTTCCTTGTGGGAGCCCCTCTCCAGTAATCAGGATTTATGTTTTCTCTTCTTGGTGGCCAGGGACGATTATCCCACCCTCTGTTCCAGTGATTGCTAGTGTTCCCATTTCTATTTCTGTTGTAGTGCCCCACCTGTGTCCAGGGCCAATCCTGAACTTCATCCCAACTGTTCGGGTCACCGTAATTAAAAGTATTTAGAGGTGGGTAAAAGAAGGAGAGGCGCTGAACATCAACCCCCCCCTCCTTTTCTCCAGGGCTGGCCATGAGGATATGTAATCAGCTGTGGCAGGGTCCTCGCAGTTAAGTACAATACAATCGCCCTGCAGGCTTTTTTTGGTGTCGCCAATCCAGAACACTCTTCTCATTGAGCTGATCCTGCTATGATTAGATGGATGAAGAGGTCTGTTTTGGCTTAACCACTGCAATACCTTGTTGCGCAAGGACCAGGGGGGTTTGTCTGTACCATCTGCCAGCTCGGTGACCCCGGTAAGTATGACAGTATATGGGGTCGCCTCAGGTGGGAGATGTATCGGACGCCTATACCTATGGCCTTTCCTCCCATTGGCCTGTGGCTGGGGTGGTTGGGCTTTTTGTGAGGTCTGTGGGGTATCCTTCTGCTTCACTACTTGGGTAATTAACTCAACAGGAGCCGGGGTTTTTGGGGGGTTATCAGTGGGGCCTTTTTGTTTTCCACTCCCTTCTGTTGGGGCAGGTTTTGAAGTAATTTGTTTGTTTTTTGGGGCTTCGGTGTTTACAACTCTTTCAATCGACGAGGGCTTGGGTCGGGTGGCTGGTAAGGACGGGGGTTGAACCAGGTTGTTTGTGTCTTTCCCATTCCCCAAAGTCTTGGCTGGTGTTCCTAATGATTTTTGCTTGAAAGCTGGGGTATTTAATTTGGCTAGTTGCTTCTCAATGGTCATGATGCTTTTTTCCAAGGGTTGCAGATGGCGTTTTAGCAACATACCCATGCTTTTTGTGATGAAATCATGTAGTGTTACACATGCAGTACATGGCTTCTGTATTCCACCCCCTAGGGCTTGATTCTCTGTCAGCTCTCGGTGAACAGCGTCCTGCGAGATTGCTATACAATCAGTGTTACTATTAGTAAAGTTCGATTGATCTGCCTGGACTGTGTCAGTAGTTGGCTTGAGTGAGGTCGTCGTGTTATGCAAAGCTGGTGTTGTCTCATGTGGGGTCAGGTCAGTGTTTTTCCTCTTTGCTATAGCACCCTCCCGCTCGCCCATGGGGTTGAGGTCTACATTATCCACATGATCATAGGGGAAAAGTAAATCTGGTGTTTTTTCCAGGTCCTCACTGAAGTTGGACCCCAGTGAGAGTTGGGTGGCGGATAGATCTACAGTGTTTGAAACCGTATGTATTAAAACATTTGTAGTGACCGGTTCCTTAAGCAGTGGAATAATAGGGCCCTGTTGTGTAGGGGTTTGTGCAGAAGCCAGGAGCCCCATAGAAGATCTTCTTGCAACCTCCAGTTCATGGGAAACCCTCCGTTCTAAAATGTGTATGCTTTTGTCTATTACCTCATGGGTCTTGGTAATAAATAAGTCTAGGGGACCAGTAATGTCGGTTAAGCTAGAGGTCTTTTTACTTCTCGTACGCTTATTCATTTTTGCACCACGTATGTCAGAGTTGTTACTAAGAACAGGACAGATACTGGTAGAAAACCAGCAAAGGTCACATTTAAAGGTAGCGGTATGAGAATGTAAATGAAAATGTCAATACCGTGGCCCAGACCAGTCCTGCACAGTCTGGAACGGGCTGAAACGGGCCCGCCCTTTGCCCGGGCTTCGCCTCGCGCTTCTCCCCGCGCGCGTCCCGCGTTGCGTGTGAGGGTGTTCTGTTTATAGGGAAGTTCACGCACGGGGGCGTTGCCGCCGGGGGAAGAGGCACCAGGTGGAAGAAGCTAAGGCTTCTGGTCCTCGCAGTCCCCCGGTGCAGGCAGCCAGTAGGATGGGGTCAAGCGCTCGCTGGGAGCAATTAAGCAATCCGTCGACCACGGACAAGCTCCCACCAGCGGCGCGACCTCCCAGTTAGCAGTTCACAGCAGGGCAAGGTTTCTCTGGGCAATACCCTCCGTTGGACGAGAAAGATCCTTAGCAGGGAGACTCCAAGATCAGCGTGTGTGAGCGGCACCCGCGGAGCGGGTGTCGCGAAAAGTAAGTAGGCGGCAGGTAGGGGGCGTTGCCGCCGGGGGAAGAGGCACCAGGTGGAAGAAGCTAAGGCTTCTGGTCCTCGCAGTCCCCCGGTGCAGGCAGCCAGTAGGATGGGGTCAAGCGCTCGCTAGGAGCAATTAAGCAATCCGTCGACCACGGACAAGCTCCCACCAGCGGCGCGACCTCCCAGTTAGCAGTTCACAGCAGGGCAAGGTTTCTCTGGGCAATACCCACCGTTGGACGAGAAAGATCCTTAGCAGGGAGACTCCAAGATCAGCGTGTGTGAGCGGCACCTCTGTTTTCTTACTCTGCTTCCCTCACTTATTCTTATCCTCCATATTTACTTCTCTTTTCCTTACTTTCCTACCACATTCAACTTCTTTTAGTTCCCCTGCTCACCCACACTCCCTCTCTTTCCTTTTTTTTCTGCTTCACTTAGTCCCTTTCTGACAAACCTTCCTTTACTCTCTCTGTTCTTTTTTCTGTCACTCCCCATGTCTTACCCTTATTCACTTTTATCCACCCTCTTTCACTCCTCTTTACTTACACGCACTGCTATTTTCTTTCCCTCCGTCACCACTGTTCCTTTTCTCTGGTTCTGTCACTACCTGGCATTCCCCATCCTTTACTCTCCTTCCTTTTACTCTCATCAGCCATTCACATTCTGCCAGAACATCTGCTTTAGTTTTCTTCCTCTTTCTTCTCTTCTTTTGCTTCCTTATTCATTTTCCTTTTCTCAGTTACTTCCTCTTATACCTTTTCTCTGTTTTATTATCTATTACACAGCAGTCCCTCTTTGTTTCTCCCTCTAGCTCTCTTTCTCTTTACACCACTCTCTTTGTCCCCATTCCCTATGCTCACTCCTTCAGTATTTTCTTTTTTTTGTTGGTGCGCTGACGGGACGCGCACCGGGGCGCTCACTGGTATGTGCACCGGGAGCGCACCAGAGTGAAATATAAAAAAAAAAGAATATACTTTTTAAAAACAAAAATATTTATCTTAATATACAATATAGGATTCATTTTAAGAAAAACATACCTTTCTAAGCTATAGATATTTGCGAAAAAATAACCTTAGAAATTCACTAAAAAACACATAGGTATGAGGCCCTATAAAAAGATAGGAATTAGCAGTTAAAAAACCTATGAAATTCACAGAAAAAACCATAGGTTGCACACCAGTTAAAGTTAGGAATTAGCATTTAAAAAACCTATGAAATTCACTGAAAAAAACGTAGGTGTTGGACCTGGGCCTCTTGGCAGGGTCATCCCTAAACTTTTTGCCTTCCTCCAATACTCTCTCTGACCTATTTTGTTTGGTTTAATGACTCTGGGCACTTTACCACTGCTGACCAGTGCTAAAGTGCATATGCTCTCCCTACTGTAAATTGTACATGCGATTGGTATCCATGATTGGTGCATTGGATTTACTGTCAGTCCCTAGTAAAGCGCACTAGAGAGTGCCGGGGCTTGTAGATGCCAATACTGCTGGTGGGCCTGCAGCGCTGGTTGCGCCACCCACCGAAGCAGCCGTAAAGATGTGTCTGGGAACTGCGACCGCAGAACCCGCGTGCGGTCCCGTACTGTCACGCCAGCTGGGCAAGTGCATGTCCTAGTAGTGACTTACAACCGAGACCGTATTTCACTATTGAAGGCTACCTGCTCCATTAGGCCAGACTGAGCTGCTGGAATTATTACACCATATAATTCCCGCAGGCTCAAGGAGCATGGTAGCGAGACATGTTTAGTATGCCTGAACTCAGGATGATAAGATATTTCTTGTAGTCAAGTTTATTTTAGTATCCTGGGTTTGCAAATGCTACTTTTAGAAAGTTAGCATTTGCTTGCTTAACCATTTCAGCCCGCCTCTGCTGGTATGTGTATCGGACTGTCTGGGATGTGTGAGTGACAGGGCTGGAGGGATGACAGGTGGTGAATGCGCAGATTACACCTTAGTGGGAGGTAGGAGTGCCTCTTGACTCGAACTGTAGCTGTGCTCGGCCACCACAATGCTGGCTCCACCCTCCTGGGGAGCGGCGGATGACTCTGCCGGCACCTGGCCCAGGAAGGGCGGAGCCTCCATCAACAAGGTACTCTGGCCGCCCCTGTCCGCACAATGCTGGCTCCACCCCCTGTGGGGCGTCTGATGCGCCTGCCCCTCACACTGAAAGCAGAAGCCGGAGTACACCCGCCGGGGTACTCAAGGACTGAGAGTGGCTATGCAAAGGCCCCCCTGGCCTGCGAGAACAAAAGAATTGGCCTATAAAAGAAAGAGCCCTGCTCCTTGAAAATTAGATCCGGTTTGGGCCACAGAAGGACTCTGCCCGACGAGAAGGACCGTGAGAGACAAGGAAGGGTGCTGACTCTTGCCTGTGTCTGGTGCCTTGCTGCCGAAAAAGAGAAAGGAGAAAAGACTACGAGAAGACTTTTGCTTTACTTTGTGCCAAACTCTGCTAAAGAGATCTCCAAGGGCTTGCAACTGAACTTGCCCCCTGACCAGCGTCCCAGGACCAGTGGACGCTACCCCCCTTGGAAGAAAGCGACTGCGGGTGCTGACCATCGCCGCAGTACTGACAGAGGAATCTCCTCTAAGGCACATCAACTTCCTCCCGACCACCGTGAACGGGGCCCAAAGCAACAGCGAGAGCAAAGTAAGGACCAGCCGCCGCTGGCCCGAACACCGTGACCGCAACCGCACCGGGAGCCCGAGAGCAAAGCGAAGGAGGACCCGTCCGGTCCGAGCTCTCGAGGTGACTGCATAACGAGCAGTCACTCACCTGCAAAGACGGACAGTTGCCCTACGAGAATCCGCAAGGTCGGTAGTCTGCCCGACAGCCCAGCTGTGAGCCCACAGCTGCACCGACATTTGGCTGGGTACGTCCTGCACTTGGGGACCGTACTGCCACTTGTCACCGCCGCACAGCCGCCGCCTCCAGGGTCGGAGCGGACGACGAGGAGAGGACCCTGCCGCCACAGAACACCGCTGCCGCGGATGACCAGTGACCGGCTCGGCTGAAGAGCCGCAACGATCAGTGACCCCGGGAAGGCAACGCGACGTGGGACAGATCCCCTGGAAGCCGCCGGCTCCACAAGAACTTTGGTTAACCCCGGCCTACGGGCCTCAAGAGAACTGCATAAGAACTGTGGTAACCTGAACTGAGTAACTTGCAACCGTTTTCATAAAGTACGTTGACTGTATTCACAAGCCTGCTTAAAATCTATATAAAGATATATATTTTCACAGAATACAGTCTGGTCTCGTTGTGTGGTGGGTTGGTTGTAAAGGTGTACTATTGCAAGTGTTTAACCTATATGCCCCAAAGATTAGCCTGTGACTGCTTAAGCCACACTACCTGGAGGGTAAGCAGAGGTTGTCTGGAAGGAAGGTAACCCTCAGCCCTGACGAGGAAGAGGAGAGTCCCTGCTTGTCGCTAGTGTTGCACTGCGCCAACTAGAGACTCCCCCTTCCTACATTGGACGCAGCGGTGGGATTTTCGAATTTACACTTGCGATATCTATACCTGAGCTTCTGACCACTACACAAGGATTACGGTCCAGTTACTTAGCCACAGACCTTTTTTGATTTATGTGTTGCTAGAAGAGATATCCATGTGTTTTTTAAGTCATGCCTGTGTCAGTGAAAATGGAAAAGGCACCATCCATTTCTCCTATTGACTGTGATTGGGAGAACCTAGAAACCTATACCGGGAAACAGCTCAGGAGCTTCTGCAAAAATTTGAACATTTCCATGACCGGACTCTCCAGAAGGGAGCAGTTCCAAAAGGCCCTGAGGGCCTGGGTCAAGGCAAAGAATGCCCCTGGAAAGGATTTTGAATTTGAGGAGGCAGAACAGCAGCTGGAGGGACCCCTGACTCCAGAGTGGAGGGGTGCGACCTCCCCATTGGGTAGCAGTGTTTCTGGCCGAGGTCTGTCACCAGAGGAGCTGGCGGACATGAGGAAATATACATTTTATGGTCAAGTTATGTTCCCTAGCGTGTACCCCACCGTCTCCATGTACCAGCTAAAAGTGCATGTAACTTCCCTCCTGTGCCAGCTATGAAGACGCAAATACATTTGCGTCCAACGTTAACATGTCCTCTTTCAGATCCACCCTGAATGGGTTGAATATTCTGTTTCCAAGTATGCTATGCCAACGTCTTTTTGTAGTGTACTTTACACGTTTTTCAGCTCTGGCGAAGTAGGCCCTGAATTCTGCCATCGAGCCTTTTTCCTGGCTTCTGACTCTGAAAGTCTCAGCCCAGGCTGCCTCTGTACCCGTGACCTCTTCCTTACTTCCTGCGCGGCTCACCGCGCTTAGCTCAGCCTGCTGCCTGCCAAGACTGAATTCAACCTTCGAATTATCTGTTCCGCTCCTCGAAAATGCATTCCTGCCTACTAGTTTAAGTAAACATCCCCCCAGCTACAGAGCAAAGGGCCCGGCCTCACTGTCTCCGTGCAAGTAATTCATAGCCTCTGTTACCATGGTAGGCCCATGCCCCCTCTCATCTCATACAGACACCTAGACGCTCATACACGCACTCACAGTCAGTATAGAATAGCTTCTGCCCCAGAGACCTTTTCCGTTTAGATAATATAGTTCCTAAACATCAGATACCAGATATGATAGAAGTACGAGTTGATCTGACATGCCAGACTTCTGTCTCTTTCCGTCAGTGTAAATGTCAAGTCCCCTGCACCCTCCGGTTTCACGTCAATCACACGTCATGCAGCTGCGCGCGCATCCAGGCCTCAGATTTCTGCTGACATTACAAAATTCTGCTTTGTTGCCACCCACTTGTGACACCTACCTGTGGCGTTTCTAGCACACACCTCTATGTTCACGCCTAGTTCACGCCTTCTAATTACGTACCACTACCACGTGTATGCTGTTATCTTGTTTCTCTCAGCTGTTACGCCTACTGTATTGGTTTCTATAATATGAATTAAGTATATAAGCTATGTATTGTCAATAAAATATTGCTCTATCCCTTCCTGCACCCCAGTGGTGGCAGGAACAAGATATCCGGTCTTGACCATTCCTTTTTAAGGAATAAAACCCCTAAGAACTCTAACACCACGGACTCTGCCTTTTTCTTTCCGATTGAGTTATTATTGATTAAGTACTTACCTGCATAGAAATTAGGACGGTAAATCAAATATTTACCACATTATTTTAGCGCCCGAACAGGGACCCCTCCCCCACCCCACGCGCCGATTGGTGCGTTGCAAGCTCTGTCCCCTGCCATCAGTTAGACGGAACTACGCGTACTGGCAGGATTTCCTGTATCTCCCTCTGGCCCACGGAGGCGACGAAGACTGCAATCAGCACCCAGACGAGGCGGTGAGGAGTGCGGAGGATCCCGACCAGAGCCTAGCCGAAAGAAGCAAGGTCCGAGGTGTCAAGAGGCCCACCAGTTTTCCGAAGTATCCACGAGTCGAGTCGAGTCGAGTCCGGTCCAGTCCAGTCGAGTTTTCCGAGGCCTTCTGTTTCCGTGCTTCCCGGTGAGTACCATTGCTGGGACGTATCTAGACGGGTTTGGGTACACAAATTCGGTCTGCACTGTTTTAGACAGTGTATCTGTACTGTTTAGCAGTATATCCGTTATCATAGTTCTTGCACTGTTTTTTTAGCAGTGTATCTGTGCTGTTTAGCAGTACATCCAGTATAGGGGGGTAGTCATATATGTCTCAAATGTTTTTTCATGTGATTAATGTCGTGGTATGAGTGACTGTTTTTAATGTGCATTATTGTGTTCTTGTGTGACTAGTTGTGTTTAGAATTAAGTAGCAAGAATTGAGCGTTCAGTACTAAGTAAACAAGATGCCGTTTTTCAATAAGTTAAAGCAGATAGGAACTAGGAAAGGGATACTAGAGGAAGAAATTCCTATCCCCCCTAGGGACACGCCTGGAAATTTCATGTACCATAAACATGGCATAGACGCCATATTGTATCTAGATTTATAGGCCGATTACACAAAGCATCTAGAAGAAAGACACAGGTGGCCCGTTACAGGAACATGGGATGCCGAGTGCATCATGAAGGTAGAAGAAGCACTGTGGAAAAAGAAAGCCAGACAATCTCAGAAAGACGCCATAGAATTTTGGCGTAAAGAATCACATAAACGTGCTGAAAAAGCACTCCGTAGAGAAGACAGACATAGAGAAGAATCAGATAAAGCCCGAGAAAACGAATTAGTTACTGAAGGGATTCGAGTAAAATCAGAACAAGTAGACCGCGCACGAAACAATCTCGTAAATGGTATGTATCTTGTGGCCGAGGGTTCACCTGAAGCCACTTCAGAAATTCCGAAAAATCTGCCACCACCATTGGTTCCAACTAAAGTAAATCACAGGACTACTAAAGACATATTTCTGAATTCCTATCTAAACGATGTAGCACCCGCGTACACCAATCTTCGTGCCCACGTCCCGCCTACTGACGGTGACGGAGATGGCAACCCGCCCCCAGATCGCATTCCACCATTACCGCAACAAGGTTCCCCCGTCCGACAGCCTGTTCCTCCACCTCCACCACTTCCCACACCTAAGGTTAATATACCGAATCCGTTTGCGCCTGATCCTACTAAAAGACAAGTTCAAGTACAGATACAGACTCCACAGAGAGATAACGCTCAAGCCTCAGCCTCAGGGGGTGCGACCGGGGGTCACCAGACCCCGCCAGCAACACACAGATTACAGTTTAGGGACATGCAGAAGCATTTTTCGCTCCAATCACCCCGTCTCGACATACTCAAGGAACCGCTTCAAGTTTGCAGATACGATCCAGTACCCGGCAAAGATGATAGGATGTTTTTAGCATCACTACGCTTACGACAAGCTACAGATTACCTACTGTTTTTCTCAGGAATGAAAGAGTACTTAGATAGAATATATCATTTTGTCCAGACTGGGGAAGACTCTGAAAGTATTAAGGATGCCATGGCACATCAGAAAGTTGACACTCAAGCATATATATTACGTTTTTTCATAAATTGTTTAATAAGAGAACGAGACAGGCCTGAGACAGAACAGGATGAACTAGAAGGACTCAACAGGTGGGGTCAGAATATATCCGAAGGAAAACATGACAAAGGGGGTTGCATAGCCAGTATGTACAAGAAAATAAGAAAAGCAGTGATGGGGGAGGAGCCTAGCCGGCGACTAAGATGGCCGCCTGAACCCTCAGCTCCGCTGATCCGTCTCCCTCTTGTCCGAGCCGCTAACAATCCTGGAGCTCACGGTGCACTCTCTCTGCGGCTTCGGACACGGGAGGCGGCGCTGCGCCCGACGGTGTGATTCCCGTCGCTCTGCGCTCAGCAGAAGTGCAGAAACGTCCCAGTTTGTTCCCGGCGTGCCTGGATGGCGTTCAGTTCTTTGTCTCCGTGGAAGGCTGCCCCCGACGGAGTGGAGTATTGGCCGTAGACGGCGGATCGGAGCAGTTTGGCGGTGAATTGTGGCAACAACGAGCCATCCGCTACATTGTTGCATCTGCTTCCACAACATGCGGCACTGGAATCGCGGCAAGTAGCGATACATTGTATCCGTTCCTGGCCTCTTTGTTTGCCTTCATCTTCCGACGACTTCCCCGGGGGCCATCTTGAGCCGGGTGCTCTTCAGCTCGCTGTTGCGGGCACGGCAGGATCCTGCCGACATTGCTATCCTCTGCCTCATGCTACAGCCGGGAAGGTGCTACTATGGAGAATGCAGCCTTTGCCCCTGAGCTCCGGCCGTGCGAGTCGAGACGCCGTGGGCATTCCGGGCAGCTGGGAAATGGCGCTGGCAGGGGGGCCCAAGTACTGACTCACGATCGGGAGCTCCACGGTCCTGGTACTGAGCCGTCCCTTTCTCCTGAACTGCCCCTGAGCCTAAGGGTCATTCACGACGCCCTGACCGCTCTGCGGGCAGATGTCCGTTCCACAGCTCGGGACCTGGGAGGTCGACTGGACACCGGTGGGCTCGCCCTGCCCCCCGTTGATCGAGCCTGCGTCCGCCTGCGGGGCGCTTCCCCATATCCTGTGCTCGGTCGTGATGAACCGACTGGGCGGCTATGCACGGGGGAGTCGGTGGACCTGGACATAGTGGCCGCCTCGACTTTGCCGGAGTCACGTGTGGGCAGTGTGGAAACTCCTATATTACCGCGTCGACTGGAGAAATGCAACTGGGGGCCATGTCCTGGACTTTCCGTGGGGACCGCTGGCGGCTCTGCCTATTGTGGTGAACCCATGTCGCCACCGTCTAGCTGGATTGTCGTGGGTGACTCGCTGCACTGCGCTGCTTCTCACTATACAGTTTGGGACTCCACGGCACTGGACTGGTCGGCTGCTGGGGACAGGCACCTTCGATCGCTGCCGTGTGGACTAGCTGCCTTTGGTGGACTGCTGCCTTGCTATGGATCATCTGCCACGACGGCGGACCACTCTACGACGACCGAAATGGACTTTGGTGATCGATCCTCTCTTCTGCAGTGGTCCCTTTGTTTGTTCCCACCTTCTACGAGTACTGTTGTGCAGCCGGACTGTGCCGTTCCACCGCACCGTAGGGGCCAAGGGTGAGGCTGCACCCTCTTGGGTTAGGACTGTCTCTCTTCTGCTGCTGGGACGCTGATGGACTGCCGGGGATTTAAACATTGGTATTGTATTGGTCTTGGAGTCGGGGTAAGGGTGGCCGGGGAATCGTATGTTCATCGGACTGAAAATGCTTAATAGGCCCTCCTCCGGTCCTGTCTTTTCCTTTTCCTGGGAGTAATAGGGTATTGCACTCTTCCTTTCTCCCTGGGTTCAACTGTGATTTTCTGGACCCTTTTCTCTTCTTTCTCTTACCTCTATATTTCGGGTTCTTCTGGGGCGACAGACACGTAGCTTGGGGGGGGGGTAGGCCATAGCCTCGGCATGCGTGTAGGGTGGGGGGTCCTCATTGATATGTTTTATTTCTATGGTGCCTTCTTTTTCTTTTTCCGTTCTTTCTTCTGTCTTTTTAGGGTCAGTGGTGGGGACTGGTGTTAGATGGGTAGTGATTGAGTGGCACATCTCGCGGCGTATCCCTATCCTGATGTTGCAGTATCGTGCCGCCATTTTAGATGTGTTTAGTGCTAGTAGTCTCTCCTGCTCGCCGTTACCCAGTCATCATGCGATTGTCTGTACTGTGCACTGATCCGTCTTGATTTCTGTATCTCCTTACATATAAAATTATAAAATTAACCTCACTGTCTCCTGCCACTCGGAGCACGTGGATTTAGTGTAACAAGGATCGTATGCTTTTCTGTGCTGCCGTGCTACCGAGTGGACGTATCCTTTGCTAACAAGCTTCAGAAGTGTGGTGGCCGGCCGGACGGTTGTAGGCCCGTATTTGTACTGTGCAAAGAGCTTAATAAAGGTTTTCAAAAATTAAAAAAAAAAAAAAAAGAAAAGCAGTGATAGAAATACACGAAAAAGAGAAAGAAAAAGCTTCTTCCTCCGAGGAGGAAGAACTTGAAGAACCAGAAAAGACTATAGATACGATAGCATATGTAGGTAAGGGAACTTACCTTAGGAAAGGCATTCGTCCAGAAAGCAAGAGAGTTTTTCTCTCTGGCATAACAAAACCGAATTCTCCTGAACACCAGTTCCAAGAGACTGATAAAAGGCTTCGAGAACGAATGGGGTACCACGTACTCAATTCTATGGATGAACAAGAACTAGCCCGGTCAGCAGTACTATGGGCTGACAATCGGAACATATACAATGATGACACAGTAGCGCAGGCATTCCTGAACCTATCCCCAGACGAACAGAAATTAGCAGGTGTATACATGATTCAGCACCTCCTCACGTTATACAGAAATCAACATTCTGATCCAGGTCCCTTACATGATACATTAGAAGCACTACTCATGGATAGATGGAGAGGTCTAAGTACCAAGTTAATACAAATAATTCTAGAACAACGACACAGATACAACACTTTCTTAAGCTCCGAATATGTGCCCGCTCCGCCCCCAGAAAGAAAAATGTATCATATGGAGCGTCTGCATGGTATTGAAAGTCAGAACCCCTTACGAGAAGTACATCCAGTTATGGGTACCGATAATAACTTGAAACATGTGTATGTACACACCTCTGACCAAGCTAGAACTATTGGAAATGAAGAAACTAGTACCCTGTCATGATAAAGACCCTGCAGGTTTTCACAGAGAACTTAAAGACATGTTACTGATGGGAGATTACACATATGAAGATATCATGAAAATGTTAAAGGTATTGTTGCCTACAGGCATCTACGAGAAACTTAAGGAAAGAGAGTGGGAGGTGGGAGACAAAAAGATTGTATGGGCAGAAATAGAAGACGAGGAGAAACTTCGTACCCCAGGGCTAGGCCTTGGGGAGAAGACTAAAGCATTACCAGGTTTGATAGTACAGGTTCTGCCAAGATTACTGACAACTAGAAAGGAAGACTGGGACGCTATCTCAGCCTGTAAACAGAAACACGATGAAGATACTAGTGACTTCTATTCCAGATTCGAGAAATGTTTCCTTATTAATAGTGGCCTTAAACCAAGTAGCGAATCGTACCCGCACCTTTTTGTATCAAAGTTAGTGGAAAATTCCCTGGCAGCAGTTAAAAGTCGTGTATACAAGGTCGAGAGTACATGGCAAGCGAATACGCCATCCCAGATGTTACAAATGTTACAGTACCATCAGAACAGAATTAGAGAAGAACAGGATCATGAACAGAAACGTATGAAAGACACGAAAATGAAAATGTTAGTGGCCCAGTCGGTTCCAGCCGACGGCCAGAGAAAGGGTACGACCCAGACCCAGAATTCAGCAGCTCCCGTTAAAGGGACATGCAACTATTGCAAGCAGCCAGGTCACTACGTACATGAATGCCCAGTCTTAAAACATAATATATCGACATGTAAAACTAAAGAAAGACCGCGTCCACCTAGACAAGACCAGGTCCAGCAACAGACTTCACAGAATATACAGCCTATGCAGAATTCACAGCCTACGCATGCTTCATCACATACAGCACAGACGGTAGCGGTACCACAGCCACAGCCCATTGCCGCGACTCAGCAAGTTTCACAACAGATGTACCAGTATGCCCAATCTGCTTACCCCGATTATCCACGATACACATGAAACAGCCTAGAGAGGGAGTTTGGCTTGCCTCTTATTGAAATTCCTGTAGATCAAGAGGGTCCTTATGTACACAGTCAAGTATTGGGAAAAGACAGAAAGTTTTTAATTGACACAGGGGCAAGCCGCACAACAATCAGCCATGACGAAGTCCCAGGGGCACCCCTCTCAGGCTCACAGAATGTTTCCCTTGGTTTTTCAGGACAGCCTATTGTAAATGAGGTATCAGAACCAGTCCCCCTGGCTGTGGGTCCATTATCACGAGTTACAGACCTGTTACTGACGAAATCATGTCCAGAAAATCTGTTAGGAATAAAGACATTGAAGGCTCTAGGAGCCGTAATATGTTGTTCTCCGGAGGGAGTTAGACTCTTTCTGCGAGATTTCAAGGGTCACTATGTATTACGAGAGTTTGATGTCAGATTGAAAAATGTACCGGATCACCTGTGGGCACAAGGCCCAACCGATGTAGGCTGCATGCACATTACACCATACCGTGTTACACTGAAACCAGGTGTTGTTTTACCACGAATCAGACAATACAAGTTACCACCCGATGCTGTAGTGGCTTTACTGGAAATCATTGAAGAACTCATTGCCCAAGGAGTGGTCGTAGAGACCGACTCCAACATCTGTAATTCCCCTATCATTCCGATTCTTAAACGTACAGACCCCAATGCACCGCCAGTATATCGGCTGGTGATTGATTTACGAGAACTAAATAAATGCATTGTACCACAGTACCCTGTGGTTCCCGATATCTCTTCCCTATTGACTGCTATTGATTCTGAAGCAATGTTCTTTACTGTAATTGATCTCAAGAACGCCTTCTTTAGTGTGCCTATTGACCCAGAGAGCCAATACCTCTTCGGATTCAGTTTAAATGGACGAAGTTTCAAATTTTCACGCGCACCTCAAGGATTCACAGAAAGCCCCAGCATCTATAGCCAAGCACTGAAAAGACAACTTGATTGTATTCAAATGCCAGTTAACACCGCCTTACTGCAATACGTCGATGATCTGCTGATCACCGCACGAAGTGAACCAGAATGTGAACAAGCATCACTGACAGTTTTACATTTTCTGGCCGACAAGGGACACAAGGTGTCTCCTTCGAAGCTACAATTCTGTGTTCAGCAAGTTGTGTACTTGGGTCACTTGCTGTCCAAAGTGGGGAGACAGCTCACTCCCGATCGCATTCAGTTAATTGTAAATATGCCACAACCCCAGACACAAAAGGAAGTGCGGGCCTTTATAGGCCTCACCTCGTACTGCAGACAATGGATCCCTCAGTATGCATATCTAGCTAAACCACTCATTCAGTTGACAACACAGGAGGCAGCGACTTCGACTGTCCTCCCTTGGACTCAGGAACACACACAAGCATTTGAGGAATTAAAGAAAGCTTTATGCCAAGCACCAGTTTTAGCGACACCATGTTACAGCAAACCTTTTGCACTTTTTGTTACAGAACGTGATGGTACAGCGTTGTCTGTCCTCACTCAAGACCAAGCAGGTTCACATAAGCCTTGCGCTTATTTTTCAAGTACATTGGATTCAGTAGCCCAGGCACTCCCTGCGTGCTTGAAGTCAGTTGCAGCGACAGCCTTAGCAATCAGACAGAGCGACTCAATTGTTTTAGGACATCAATTAACAGTACAAGTTCCACATTCTGTAGAGGTTCTTTTAAACCGAACCCAGACTCAACACTTGACTATAGCACGACTGACAGGTTATGAATTGACACTATTCCAGCCACACATAGAAATCAGACGCTGCAGCATTCTAAATCCCGCAACATTGTTACCCTCAATTATGACAGATCCAGCCCCACATGATTGCATAGAGATCATTAATGCAGTAACAAAGCCCCGACGAGACTTAACAGATGTCCCACTGACAAATCCAGACCTGACACTTTACGTGGATGGTTCATGCATGAGAACAAGTACAGGAGAATTAGTGGCCGCGTATGCAGTGACCACTGAAACTGAAGTCAAAGAAACATATCGTATTGACACACTGTCTGCTCAAGCGGCGGAGCTCATCGCTCTGACCCGAGCCTGTATACTAGCCAAGAACAGAAATGTTAATATATACACCGATTCCCGTTATGCGTTCGGAGTCGTACACGACTTCGGAATGTTGTGGCAAGAACGAGGTTTCTTGACCTCTCACGGTGCCAAGATCCAACACGGTCCCCTCATTCAAGCACTGTTAGAAGCAATACATCTGCCTTCAGGCATATCCGTCATGAAGTGTAAAGCACATACAAAAGTTACGGATTCTGTTTCCCAGGGTAACGACCTGGCAGACCAGACAGCTAAACATACAGCATTAACTCACACCCAGACTACTGATGTGACAAAGACAATAGTACCGACACAGTGTATGTCAGTTAGGGATCCCTCCCTAGATGTAATCGATATCCAGACACATGCCACTCCAGATGAAATAAAGAAATGGACTGAACTAGGAGGGATTCAGACAGATCAAGGATGGGTCACGAAAGAAAAATCTACATGGTTTCTCCCTGACTCAATGGTTCAAATCATGATAAATACAGCACATAGTCCGGCACATCTAGGAGAGAAAGCTATGTTAGACAGTTTACAAAATCTCTGGTACAACAAACACTTACGAGCAGCAGCAAAACAGAAAGTGCGTACTTGCATGATCTGTTGTCAGTTCAATCCAGGTAAAAGCGTCCCTGTAGAGCAAGGTGGATTTCATCCTCCCGATCACCCTTTTGAAGTCCTCCAGATGGATTATATCCAGATGGACCGTTGTCGAGGATTCAAATATGTCCTCGTAATTGTTTGTGCACTTTCCCGTTGGACCGAAGCATATCCAGTCCCAGATTACACCGCTCCGACCACTGCCAGGCAGCTGGTTCGAGAATTTTTCCCACGGTACGGCTTGCCTCGTGTCGTGTACTCAGATAACGGACAGCCATTCTCGTCCGAATTTATGAAACAGGTTTCCCTGTTGCTAGGATATCAGTGGAAATTCCATTGTGTCCGACATCCCGAAGCCGCTGGCCTCGTAGAGAGGCATAACCAGACATTAAAGACCTGCCTTGCTAAAGTTTGTAAAGAGAAAGGGGTCGACTGGATAGTCGCCCTGCCAGTTGCATTGTTCTATATGAGGATGGTCGCCCACTCGAGATCAGGACTATCACCGTATGAAGTGGTCTTTGGCAGACCACCGAATATGTGGGGGACGCCCATACCTAAGAAAATTACCGATGTTGATTGTAATATGCTGACAGATTACCTTGCCTCCTTGATGTCTGCACTCCAATCATGTCGTTCACAGGTTGCCGCAGCCTTCCCTGACAACACTGATGTAAAGCCGCATGATGTCCGTCCCGGTGATACAGTCCTGATTAGGAACTTCGACAGGAAAAGTCCGCTGGAGCCCCGCTGGAAAGAGCCGAAGACAGTCCTTCTTACAACGAGGACCGCTATCAAGGTGGAAGGCAGAAAGGGGTGGATCCATACAAGCCATATAAAAAGTGCAATGAACTGATGCCAGAAAAGGACTCGTCCACCCCTTCCAAAGACTGCATCGAGCCTAGTGACTTTAAAGTTCCGAAACAAGAGAAAACTCCCCAAGAGGAGTACAGACTGAAACTCCGATCTAGCAAGTCAGACAGCTTAATTGTTTAAGTCCTCCCCTAGGTGAATCGGTTAAATAGTTTCTGACATGTATCCCCTAGATCGAGATAGAGAGAGAGAAAGACAACTCAAGAAACGTCCATATTGTAAATCACTCCGTAGTCACTGTATAGTGACATTATTGATTATGTTTTTTCTAAGCATTCTGATTATTGTTGCTAGTATATTGCTTCCCATATACTACCCTATTTTCAAGCGTGAACAATCTGCTTACAATGTTTCTGCTGAACATTCTTTTAGTGAATTACCTCCCCACGAACTTTCTTACAGACTCGCGCTGCGCAACAACACATTCATTAGTATGTTACATCACTCCCATCAGACTAACAACGCTACAAACTGCTGGATATGTGGCCGACTCCCTCCCTATCAGAAATACAAGGGAGTTCTGCCCCTCTTTCCGTACCCGTTCACTCACAATGGCTCCTGTGGTGCATGGTTTAGAATAATTAATTCCTTAAATCCTGATGTCGCTGTTTTTAAAGGGAGCTGGGTTTGGGGAAACTTGAACTTAGTTCTGCTTAATGCCTGTTACCCTGACAAGAAGGGACTCCCCACTAGAATAGGAACTGATCTAGAAAATGAAGTATATGGATTAGGTAATTATACAATTAACCTTATGATTCTTACTGTTGAATCCGAAGCCGCACCAGTTCTCCCTGCTATGTCAGTACTACCAGTCACTGGTGATTTATGTGTCAGTAAAAAGGGTTCAGTACACTTAGGTCATAGTAAATGTACTACTGTGGTCGAATTCAGTGATCAAGGCAAATCTTCCTTTAGAGCTACCCGTCATTCCTATTTTGTTTGTGGCCATACCGCATACATACGCTTGCCTCCAGATTGGGATGGTACCTGTTACATTGCATTCCTTCTGCCCCCTGTTTTCCTAGCCCCTCCTGATTATCACAGAAATACAAATCTAGTAAAGAATAGACTCCGAAGAGATCTCCCGATTGTCGACTATACTGAAACGGCATGGGAGCAATACACAGATTTCAATAAAGGATTCTTCTTCTTCACAGGTCCCGTCCAAAACAGTAAACTAATACGTAGATTAACTAGAACCCTTGAAGCAGTAGTGAATGAAACTGCCTCCGCTCTAGGTAACTTAACAGAGGAGCTGTCTGCTATGCGGATTGTTGTCCTTCAAAATCGTCTTGTTATTGACGTCATCTTGGCAGATAGAGGTGGAGCCTGTAAGGTCATCGGGTCAAGTTGCTGTGTTTTCATTCCAGAAAACGCGCCAACCGTATACAAAGCTATTACACGTCTTCATAAGATTGCAAGTTTGATACATCAGAATCCAGGCACCTGGACTTGGTCCGGTTGGTTCTGGACAACGTTAACCGCTTGGGGATGGAAGATCCTATCCTTCCTAGGCATTGCCCTTGTCATAGTATTCAGTTGCTGCCTGTGCCTACAGTGTGGGCCAGCGATTTGTGGACTGTGTGCCACATCGTGCATTGAACATTCCAGTTTTCTCTCAAACCGCCAAAGGAAGAAAGAAGAGCAAATGATGTTACAAGAACAGACTGATCGATTCATGAGGATCGATATATCATGAAGGGTCCGTAGGGAACAAGGAGGGAATGAGGAAATATAAATTTTATGGTCAAGTTATGTTCCCTAGCGTGTACCCCACCGTCTCCATGTACCAGCTAAAAGTGCATGTAACTTCCCTCCTGTGCCAGCTATGAAGACGCAAATACATTTGCGTCCAACGTTAACATGTCCTCTTTCAGATCCACCCTGAATGGGTTGAATATTCCGTTTCCAAGTATGCTATGCCAACGTCTTTTTGTAGTGTACTTTACACGTTTTTCAGCTCTGGCGAAGTAGGCCCTGAATTCTGCCATCGAGCCTTTTTCCTGGCTTCTGACTCTGAAAGTCTCAGCCCAGGCTGCCTCTGTACCCGTGACCTCTGCCTTACTTCCTGCGCGGCTCACAGCGCTTAGCTCAGCCTGCTGCCTGCCAAGACTGAATTCAACCTTCGAATTATCTGTTCCGCTCCTCGAAAATGCATTCCTGCCTACTAGTTTAAGTAAACATCCCCCCAGCTACAGAGCAAAGGGCCCGGCCTCACTGTCTCCGTGCAAGTAATTCATAGCCTCTGTTACCATGGTAGGCCCATGCCCCCTCTCATCTCATACAGACACCTAGACGCTCATACATGCACTCACAGTCAGTATAGAATAGCTTCTGCCCCAGAGACCTTTTCCGTTTAGATAATATAGTTCCTAAACATCAGATACCAGATATGATAGAAGTACGAGTTGATCTGACATGCCAGACTTCTGTCTCTTTCCGTCAGTGTAAATGTCAAGTCCCCTGCACCCTCCGGTTTCACGTCAATCACACGTCATGCAGCTGCGCGCGCATCCAGGCCTCAGATTTCTGCTGACATTACAAAATTCTGCTTTGTTGCCACCCACTTATGACACCTACCTGTGGCGTTTCTAGCACACACCTCTATGTTCACGCCTAGTTCACGCCTTCTAATTACGTACCACTACCACGTGTATGCTGTTATCTTGTTTCTCTCAGCTGTTACGCCTACTGTATTGGTTTCTATAATATGAATTAAGTATATAAGCTATGTATTGTCAATAAAATATTGCTCTATCCCTTCCTGCACCCCAGTGGTGGCAGGAACAAGATATCCGGTCTTGACCATTCCTTTTTAAGGAATAAAACCCCTAAGAACTCTAACACCACGGACTCTGCCTTTTTCTTTCCGATTGAGTTATTATTGATTAAGTACTTACCTGCATAGAAATTAGGACGGTAAATCAAATATTTACCACAGACAGACGCCGCCCGAGATCATGAAAGGAAGCTGGCCGAATTAAAAATCCATCTGGAACTTGAAACCAGGAAGTTGGCCCTGGAAGAAACGAAAATGGAGCTTGCGCATGACTTAAGAATGAGGAAACTTGACATGGAGCTCGAGGGGCTTGAGGCCAGGAGGGCTTCAGCCCAGCAACAAGAAATATGTGTAACTCAGAGATTGAGCTTTGCTGAGTTGGAGGTGGAGTCCAGCTCAGATGGTGGCAGCAACATTAAGGTATCTAGTGCTGACAGCATAGTGCGCGCACCTAGAGATATGGCACCTGACTTGGAGGGGGTTAACTTACGCCAGGAGGTTCGAGGGCATGAGGTAGCTCCAGTAGTGCGCAGCGACCCCTAAGGGAATAGGGTGACTGGCGTAGGAGTTCATGGTCCTAGTGGTGGGAGGGATTCCCCCATGGTTGAGGTCCTGGTGGGTGAGTGTAAGGACCGCCCAGAAGAGTGTGGGTTGTGTGACAGAGACAGTCCGCTACTGTCTGGCCAGTCTCAGAAGGATGGTGTGGAGTATGTGTGTGAGGCGCTGGATGGTGAGGTGAAGGATAGTTTGGTTAACCCCGCTAGGGGGCTGTGTAATCCAATTGTGGGAGAGCATACTTTAAGTCCCAGTTTTCCAGAGCTATGCCAACACCTGTTTGAGAGTGAGTTCTCTGACCCCAGGGAGCTCACATTGGAGGCAGACCCTGTGGTGGATTCCGGAGGGTCTGGAGAGGCATTGGGGTGTGATCCTGTGGGGAGTGGCTCAGGTATCTTCCAGCCCAGAGTGGTGGAAGTGGCGCAGAGTAGCCCAGCTAGGTCCTGTGGTAGTGAGAGGGGTGTGGGGCCTCACGTCCTGTCCTTGAGGGGAAGGAGTGAGAATGGGTTTTGTCCCGGTAGTGCCCAACCTCAGTCTCAGAGCCTGGATGGTTCTTTAAGGGAACACCAGGTGGGGAGCCTAGGCTGTCCGGATGAGTCACCCGCTGAGGGGGATTCCCCAGTGTCTAGAGAACGTGGAGGCTCTGTAAACAGAGCTCCAGTAGTTCTGGTGTCTGGCAGTACCACTCCAGTTGGGAGAGTGCAGAAGTCCAGAAGGAGGGGCGAGAGGGGAAAAGAGTCCCCAGTGGAAGAACCAGTGGGTCAGGGGCCAGCCAGCAGGGCTGCGTCCCCAGTGAATGACCATGGGGACACCACTTCTGTCCTGGGGGATCTCCCAGCACTGTCAGATGGACAGGGGTTGGGAGATCTGCGCCAGGCAGACTATCGCGCAGCACATGAGCTATGTGCCACCCTCAGGGGGGGCATGCGTGCTCCCCGGGAAGTCCTGGTGCGCCAGGCAAGAGTTCAACTGCAGGGTTGGGTCCCTGAGTTGGAGAACCAGGTTCAGGTGTTGTCTGACCTGGCGGGCGGGGCCACTGTAATCAGTGTCCTGACCCATTTCACTTCTAGGGGTACCACTCCAGTTGGGAGTGGGCAGTACTCTGGAAGGGGGTGCAGAGGGAGGAAGTCCTCGCCTCTGACCCCGGTTCAACTAGAGGGTCTAGACCCTAGGTTTAAGGGCCAGGTGCAGGGTGTTCCCCCTGACCTGGTGCCCCAGTTGCAGGATAGCACCCCTGAACTGGTGGGCGAATTGTGCAGGTCACCTGCCACAGGTGCCCTGACAATTCGGGAAGGGGGTACCACTCCAGGTGGGAGGGTACAGAGCCCCAAGGAGGAGGACCGGGTGTGGGAGAGCCCACCCCAGTTTTTGGTTCAGCTGCCAGGTACAGGCCTGGAGCTGGTGGGTCCGTGCCAGGATGACATACCTGACCTGACAGGAGGGAGAGTGGACAAAGGGTGCCAAGCACCTGGGGCTACTGCCCCCCACTCTCTGAGGCCACAGAGGTTTGGGAGCCCTGAGAGGCATGAGGCCTGGGTCCTAGCCCTGACTACTGTCAGGGGCCACTGTAATTTGATGACTGTCTGTTGGGACACACCTGTGAGCAAGTTAAGGTTCAAGGCTGCACAGGTGGTGTCCACAGAGGAAGAGAAGGGTACCCCATGGAGTAGCTGGGTGGACCCTGAGAGTATGTGCAGAGGATTTAAAATAGGTTCTGATTGGCGTAGAACTGGGATGTGCCCCTGCTGTTGCGGGCCAGGTCCATGTTCTATCGCCCCAAGCAGTGAAGCCCATCACAGTGGTGATTGGTCTACCCTGCGTTTTGGCTGAAAGGGGGTTGTGTTGGACCTGGGCCTCTTGGCAGGGTCATCCCTAAACTTTTTGCCTTCCTCCAATACTCTCTCTGACCTATTTTGTTTGGTTTAATGACTCTGGGCACTTTACCACTGCTGACCAGTGCTAAAGTGCATATGCTCTCCCTACTGTAAATTGTACATGCGATTGGTATCCATGATTGGTGCATTGAATTTACTGTCAGTCCCTAGTAAAGCGCACTAGAGAGTGCCGGGGCTTGTAGATGCCAATACTGCTGGTGGGCCTGCAGCGCTGGTTGCGCCACCCACCGAAGCAGCCGTAAAGATGTGTCTGGGAACTGCGACCGCAGAACCCGCGTGCGGTCCCGTACTGTCACGCCAGCTGGGCAAGTGCATGTCCTAGTAGTGACTTACAACCGAGACCGTATTTCACTATTGAAGGCTACCTGCTCCATTAGGCCAGACTGAGCTGCTGGAATTATTACACCATATAATTCCCGCAGGCTCAAGGAGCATGGTAGCGAGACATGTTTAGTATGCCTGAACTCAGGATGATAAGATATTTCTTGTAGTCAAGTTTATTTTAGTATCCTGGGTTTGCAAATGCTACTTTTAGAAAGTTAGCATTTGCTTGCTTAACCATTTCAGCCCGCCTCTGCTGGTATGTGTATCGGACTGTCTGGGATGTGTGAGTGACAGGGCTGGAGGGATGACAGGTGGTGAATGCGCAGATTACACCTTAGTGGGAGGTAGGAGTGCCTCTTGACTCGAACTGTAGCTGTGCTCGGCCACCACAATGCTGGCTCCACCCTCCTGGGGAGCGGCGGATGACTCTGCCGGCACCTGGCCCAGGAAGGGCGGAGCCTCCATCAACAAGGTACTCTGGCCGCCCCTGTCCGCACAATGCTGGCTCCACCCCCTGTGGGGCGTCTGATGCGCCTGCCCCTCACACTGAAAGCAGAAGCCGGAGTACACCCGCCGGGGTACTCAAGGACTGAGAGTGGCTATGCAAAGGCCCCCCATGCCTGCGAGAACAAAAGAATTGGCCTATAAAAGAAAGAGCCCTGCTCCTTGAAAATTAGATCCGGTTTGGGCCACAGAAGGACTCTGCCCGACGAGAAGGACCGTGAGAGACAAGGAAGGGTGCTGACTCTTGCCTGTGTCTGGTGCCTTGCTGCCGAAGGAGAGAAAGGAGAAAAGACTACGAGAAGACTTTTGCTTTACTTTGTGCCAAACTCTGCTAAAGAGATCTCCAAGGGCTTGCAACTGAACTTGCCCCCTGACCAGCGTCCCAGGACCAGTGGACGCTACCCCCCTTGGAAGAAAGCGACTGCGGGTGCTGACCATCGCCGCAGTACTGACAGAGGAATCTCCTCTAAGGCATCAACTTCCTCCCGACCACCGTGACCGGGGCCCAAAGCAACAGCGAGAGCAAAGTAAGGACCAGCCGCCGCTGGCCCGAACACCGTGACCGCAACTACACCGGGAGCCCGAGAGCAAAGCGAAGGAGGACCCGTCCGGTCCGAGCTCTCGAGGTGACTGCATAACGAGCAGTCACTCACCTGCAAAGACGGACAGTTGCCCTATGAGAATCCGCAAGGTCGGTAGCCTGCCCGACAGCCCAGCTGTGAGCCCACAGCTGCACCGACATTTGGCTGGGTACGTCCTGCACTTGGGGACCGTACTGCCACTTGTCACCGCCGCACAGCCGCCGCCTCCAGGGTCGGAGCGGACGACGAGGAGAGGACCCTGCCGCCACAGAACACCGCTGCCCCGGATGACCAGTGACCGGCTCGGCTGAAGAGCCGCAACGATCAGTGACCCCGGGAAGGCAACGCGACGTGGGACAGATCCCCTGGAAGCCGCCGGCTCTACAAGAACTTTGGTTAACCCCGGCCTACGGGCCTCAAGAGAACTGCATAAGAACTGTGGTAACCTGAACTGAGTAACTTGCAACCGTTTTCATAAAGTACGTTGACTGTATTCACAAGCCTGCTTAAAATCTATATAAAGATATATATTTTTACAGAATACAGTCTGGTCTCGTTGTGTGGTGGGTTGGTTGTAAAGGTGTACTATTGCAAGTGTTTAACCTATATGCCCCAAAGATTAGCCTGCGACTGCTTAAGCCACACTACCTGGAGGGTAAGCAGAGGTTGTCTGGAAGGTAACCCTCAGCCCTGACAAGGAAGAGGAGAGTCCCTGCTTGTCGCTAGTGTTGCACTGCGCCAACTAGAGACTCCCCCTTCCTACAGTAGGTTTCACACCAGTTATAGTTAGGAATTAGCATTAAAAAAAACTTTGAAATTCACTGAAAAAACCATAGGTTTCACACCAGTTATAGTTACCTGGAAATTTTACTGACATAAAACCATTGAAATTTCCACGTTATAGTTAGTTGGACTCACTATAACTTGCGCGTGTAATGCACTGCTGTTGACATCACATATTACATCACTCATGACATGGTCAGTGACATCACTCATGACATCACTGATGACCCCATCCTTGTGACAGAGAGACTGACCTCCTTTCACTGTAAAGTAACCCTTGAAACACATATTCAAAAATAGAAACTAACATTTTCAAAAAAGTGGAGATACCTATACCAGTTACAACAACCAATTCAGTAATTCCACCATTTACATACACATCCACTCATTCACCAACAGTTCTACATAGTCAGTCATACATATACTCACTCATCATATGTAGTGAGACACCTATACATCCGTTAAAACACCAACAGTCTTCCAAAAGTTGCTCACACACATATTCACATATGCAAATAAAATATTGAACATCCATTTTTTTGCATATACAGCTATACACACACTACCACCTTACTTCTAAGGAAACTTACACATACGTACTCTCTTAAACAATCACTTATAGAAACACATACTTATTTAAACAAGAACTCTTTCAATCTCTGACTCTCACATATACTCACTTATATACACCAATACTCACATATACTAGATTAAAACATATGTAGTTACTGATAAAGACACTAGTAAGATAGTCATTCACTTACTTACACATAGATATACACACTCATTCACCCATACAGTCCGGCACATATGCTGTCTTCAAAACACATACAAACAGTGAGTCAGTCATTGATGCATCTGTGTGCTAAGTAACACCCCCACCAAATCATACAGACACTTATACTGATACTAAAAAAAACATCTAATAACCCATATAAACACACATGTAGCTACTCACCAACCCATGCACCCACTTATACACAAAGTGAAACACTGATACAAACATTTAAATATTTAAACAATACTCGCTAATATATGTATTCACTATGATACACTTAATAAGCCAGTTAACCAATCTTTTTTTTTAAAAAAACATCCATTAAGACACTTATTTGAACATGTATTCTTCCATCGACCTTTACATATACATATATAAAACATGTTTATTTTTCTGAAAGGCACACATTCACTGGATGGTGTCATGAGTGATGTAATATGTGATTTCATCAGCAGTGCATTACACGCGCAAGTTATAGTGAGTCCAACTAACTATAACGTGGGACTTTCAATGGTTTTATGTCAGTAAAATTTCCAGGTAACTATAACTGGTGTGAAACCTATGGTTTTTTCAGTGAATATATATATATATATATATGTATATATACTCCTGGTGAAAGCCCAAAGACAGGCTAAATGAGAACTAATTAATGCAAGGTGTGCAGAGTTTCACTGTGACTCTTTCAGGCTTTCCCTCAGAGGAAGGAGCAGCAAGCTCCGAAATGCATTAGGGAAACAGAAGTTTTCAGAAAAGAAAGCCGGTTTGAAAATAAAGAGTTCAGGTGAACTTACCATTATGGAGTGGCGTCCTCATTGCAAGGGCAACCTTCAGGAACATATATATATATATATATATATACACACACACACTCAACCCAGCCGTGCATAACAATATAAACGACAAAATAATAATCACTGCCTGTTTAGTAGTAAAATATAGCAATATTTAGTGTTTGGTGGAGTTATGACAACTTTTAGCCCTGGTGCCACTGCACCGGCTGCACGATTTAAATCAAGCCCCTTTTAACTGCAATTGTGACTGTCTGTATAGTGGTATAAACGATCCACTAAAGTGCATAGAAAGGTACTGATTCATGCACAGGAAATGCCACAAACGTCCTAAGGCCAAAGAATCTGCTTCACACAACAAAGTAATTTAAAAGCGAAGCATCCCAACATACTGCAGAAGCGGTCTGCCTTCTCCCTGGGAAGAGATCTTAACGTCTAGTTTAACAGTCCATGAAGTCCGGACAGTGAATGTGTCTTAAGCAGTCTGAATAGCTTTTCTAGAAGATCAGTATCGTAAATGCGTGCAGCCAGAGGAAGTATCTGTAAACGGTACATGCTGTGCAGCCTTAATGGAAGAATAAAGTTCCACCTACTAAAGCAGATGTGGATGAGTACTTTAGCCTCGGGAACTGATAAGAGAGGCCCCTTTGAAGCTACATTAAATACAATAGATTTTACAGGAACAGTGCTGTGCAGGCGAAGCCTAAAAGAAACACAACCTCCTTTTGAAAAGCTTTGTATGGCCTGCGAAGTACCAGAGTCCAGCACACGCATCGGATCCGACTGCTCTGTGTCCTGGAAGCTTCAGCAGCCCGGGTCACAGCACAGGCAGCGGGTGGGGCCAGGGACCGGAGTCCATTTACAGCAATGGGCTCTGTGTGTGCTTGTATTCAGGGAAAGAGACATGCTGAAATCAGTAGCCTCTTTAAACTTTGTTCATTTTTCAGTCCCCATGCGTTTAATGGCTTTCTCTTTTTAAACTGCAGGGGTGTTTATCCCACTTGCCGTCCAATCCCGTTCCCCTTGCCCTGTCCCCCCTCACCCTGACTTGCTTAATTCAGATACTCTGTCCATCACCACCCCCTTTTCATAATTACTTATATTTAACAAGCATTAAACAGGCATTAGTAAACCAGACTGATCTAGTGTCGAGAAGCTGTTTTTTATGAACACTTATTACAAGCATAGAAATCATTTAAGTGTCCTTCACCAGGAGACGAGATTCCAATTTGAGCAAAGTAACGGTACCTAGGGTTTAAATTACTGTAACCTGAAGAGCGTTTAGGCCCACTAAAAAGGACTTAAAGAAAAATATTTTAATACTAAATACTGGAAAGAATAAAAAAAAAATGCTTAAGTATTTTTTAACAATCCCTGCAATGTCTGTAGACGTCTAATCCAGTTGTGCACCAGTAATTAGGCAAAAAGCAGTCACTGTCGTAAGAGGAGGGCCCCTGCTGCCTGCTTTCATAGGCGCAAGTATAATGAATGAGGAGTTAGAGAGACCAAAGCATGAAAACAGCCGACCCGAAGACCCTTCATGTACGAATATTGTTTTTACTCAATAATATTTTCATGCTAGCTCTTGGACAGACATAGAAATGTGCTTTGGGTGAAACCTTGACTTCAGGCGCCAGCTTCATATTGGATTCTTAAATTTCATTTTCATCAAGTTCTCGCTTTGTATTCATTTTCTTTTTAACTCCCAACCAACATACATAAAGAATACTGCTTTAAGCCGACATGAATGACTTATTTATATTTCACAATGAGCAGTGATTCAATTGAGCCATGATGAATGTAGGTTTGGCCAAACGCCACTCATTTTTGGAGACTGGCACTTAGATTTCCTCAGCTAACTTTGAGGCACAGAAAGAGAGAAAAACACAAAAGGTGCGACAGAGTAAGCGAAAGCTAGAGCACCAGTGACAAGGGAAGAAAGCAAAGAGGAAAAAAGAACACACTAGAGCAGAGGTCTTCAAACTTTGTTGCGATGAGCCCCCTAAGATAAATATTTTGAAGTTGGGGCCCCGCTCTAAACCTTTATGGCAAGGACTGGAAGAGTTGGAGGGGCAGGGCTGAGCACAGAGCTTTGGGCTTGTGAGACCATTGCAGGGTTTTTTATTCTGTAGCTCATAATCCACAGTAATTTGAGACTTATAAAAGAGTAAGTGCTTGAAACAAAAATTGATGAACAAACACTGCTCATATTTAGGAGAGTTGTGAGCCCTTCACACTCCTGGGCCCCAATACAACACCACCTGCTTCACTAATAATAGCTGCATTCCTGAGTATCAGGCTGTCTTGGGTACCTCTTGTATCTATTCCCCACCATGCCTGACCGGCACTCTGCTCTGGACACCGGCTCTGTATTCCCACACATTGTCCCTTCTGCAGCAAGGGTTCCCTCTGCTCTAATGCTAGCAAGGAATATGAGCCCTAATGTCCCTTTTGCAAAGACACCCCCGCGCTACCCACGGAAGGCACCCTTGATGCAAAGTAACGCAAAGCAGCATGGAGCAAAACTTTGTGTTACTTTGGGAAACTATCCACTGCAAATCCGGACTTGCTCTGAGCCGTAAATCCCAGCATAACACTCTGCACTGGGTTTGCATCGCAAAAGTAACGCAAACCTGTTGCAAAGCATTAGTAAATCTTGTCCCTACAGTGGCGCTGCGCAGCCTTGCTTTACATTTGGGTACAATCCAGTTTCAGGAAGCAGTCAAACCACAGTAGCTTTGGTGTAGGTCCGGGTGAAATTTAAATAGCTCTGGCATAATGTGTGTCATTTTTGGAGTTTCATATCACAGGAGTTTCTCAAAATTGTGCCATTATGCCAAACCTCATAATTATGACATTGCTTTAGGTAATGTTATAGCGCTGAAACCTGCGAAGAACACAAACAACGAGAACGCCTGCAGCACTTGTGTTTTTCACACTTTTTTTCACTGCAAAGTATGTCCTTTGTTCAAAATTGGTACAATGACACTTTTGCGCTAAAATATTGAGCTTAATGACACATTTGCATTTTGGGTAGTTATGCACAATTTTCACAAAATGTCAGATTTAATGAAAGCATTCCACAAATTCCACCCCCAGTTTGGTTTCCCAGAACACTGAAAAGTGACATTTCCTCTAATCCTTCTCTGTCGAACTGTCTGTGAATGAGATGGGAGAGATAGAGGGATAGAAAGGACAATGGCTAAGAAGGGTGAATGGTGAACCAGGCCGCCCCTCCCTCCCTCCCTACTGGTTAATAGTCTGGCCACTCACTAGAACCTGGGATGGGTGACTTGTAACAATGGTGAGCGCTAAAGTGGCAAATTAAATACACTTACATTTTCAAAAGTCATGGGTCATAAATTACTATCTAAACGTCTGCATGGCTCTTAAGAATGGCTGTAAAATAAAGCTACAGGCTGATGATTGGGTGAGATCTGATGCATTGTGGAAGGAGGTTGGTTTGTTTTCCTATATGCACCCGCTAACAGTGTTGCACGAGTGAAAATATCTGTTAGGTTGACTAATCCTCACCTCACCCATTAGGACCATTTTTTATCTAGGCGCTTGTTTCATCACTGAAACCAGTGCCCGGGCTAAAAACAGCCACTGCCGAGTATGCAAACTTGTTTTTAACTTCACGAAAATGCAGCATGAACAAATGCGTATTCTATCAATAAAACTACACGTCTGCCCAGATGCTTGAATTTCCCTGCATCAGCCAATCATAAAGGAGAAAATATTATATATCATCCTTTAAGCCAACAATGTCCCATTAGCACGAATGTACAATTTCTGGAAGTGTATAAAGCTTATCAAGACATAAATGATTAATTTATGTTAGTCAATAGGTTGTCTTTTAATGCAGAATAATTTTTCATTTTTAAATGTTTATCTACAAATCACTTTTGAGTGAGAATTTTTGAGCTCTGCGATGTAATGTTAAAGTAACAAACAGCTGACTGTTCTACAGGTTATATTGTCTTTATGTTTTATAGATAGATAACTGTGAAAACTGCACCTTTTACATTATAATGCCCGTAATATTTATTTAAATAGTTAGCAATAGTTTGAAAACAATAAGAATTGCATTAGACTTTTGGCGCTCCAGGCGCTGTACCGCCTTTGCCATACCGGCTGCGGCCGCCAAGCAAAAGATAAAAGTAGTTAAAACAGTATTTACATTAAATATGTTTGCGTATCTGGTTGTGTATACAAGGCGGGATCAACCTAAGAGCATCAGGACCTGTGAAGCTAATATTTGCAATAACTGTTGCCTCCGTGAAACATTTCTGTCCCACACCATGGTTGCAGCCTGTAATAAGTGCTGAACACGTGTGATTGGGTATTTTTCAGCATATTGAGGGTCTTGACGAGGCACTGTGATAAGAGTGAGGCAGTTGGATGGGCCGTTCAATGGGGTGACGAACGAGTCCTAATGTCGATGAAAGTCGTTGTACAGTAAACGGGGCAGTGTTTCTCACGTTTTAATAGTGTTTGACAAATGCACGTAGTTTATATCAGCAATAATTTGCTTGGGTTTCAGTAACTTAAATGACCGTAGTACGGTTCTGCTGTCGGTAATTCAGCCAGCAACAGTCCCACTGAAGGCAGATTTACCCCATCCGAGCAGAACCTGCCCATTTTACACGACCCCATCTGTAAATCACGCCCAGTTATCCTACAATGGATATTACTTAAACCGGATTCAGCTAGTGGAAGCAGTCTGTGAAGGACCATGCAGCACTGATGGTTGCAAATAGTCGACTGGCGCCCCCTTGAGATGTCTCAACGCCCCCCGAGGGAGGGGGGGCGCGCCCCACAGTTTGAAGACCAATGCACTAGAGTAACAAAGTCAGGAAGTGTCTGGGAGTGAATTAACAAGGTTTAAAAATGTACAATAAACACTATACAGCCTTGGTATCTGGCACCCCAAGCTTCCATAAAACCAGCTGCGCTCTTAGGAACCAAAATTTTGTGCCCAGATTTTTTTTTTTTAACAAATTAAGCACTGACCTGTTATTAATTCCTGCAAATTGAATTCAACATTAAGCATTTACAATTGCAAGGATATTCCCTAAAATGCATTGAATCGTACTGTATAAACTCAAAAGCAGGAGCATCGATTAGAAACCAAGAATACTTCTGCTGAACTTTAAACATTGAGCGCAGGCTGGCACCCCCTTCATCTCTCTTGGTGGGGCCGTCTTGACACAATCAAAATGATGCTTCCTCCAATAGCTTTGTGTATCCTCTCAAACATCCACTACCTATTCCATCTAAATTCTTTCAGAGGTCAAGTCTATTCGAATCTCCTTTCTATGGAATGATAAAAAATCAAGAATGGCGGGACAGAAATTAGTAAGACCAAAAACTGAGGGCGGTGCCAATTTCCTCCATTTCTCCAATTATTACAAGGCCTTTCAGTTACGCCAACTAACGAATTGGATTACCAATCAGACCGAGGATAAACCTCTCTGGGTCGATCTGGAGACCTCCTTTTTAGTTCCCTTCTCATTTGAGGAATATCTCTCCTTCACCCGCAAACGCTCTCTACTCCCATGATTAAGCAATCCTGTAAATTACTATCTATTGCACATAATTTACATACTTTTCTCAATTCTACAATCTGGCACAACAAACAAATCCTTCTTAAAAAAACACCTATATACTGGAAGAGCTGGAGACACAAGGGTCTGCTCTGGGGTCATCAACTTTTTGATCAGGGCACCCCTTTTCAATTTACGCAATTACAGTCCCTATATCATCTACCTTCCTCCTTTAATCCCACATTTTTGGTCTTGCGGAATGTAATACTTGATACTTATGCTAAACTCAAATCTTCATCTTTTCCAACCCTTGGCATAATCTTCTCTGCATAACCCCCAAAGCGTCCACCATTTATTCCCATTTAATGGTTCCCCCTGAACTCTGGGATAAAACTAAAGTAGAACTTTTGTGGGAATCTGATTTGGGAGTGAATTGGCCTATTTCTTTTTGGAACAGAATTTGGACGAAAATCAGGAAATCATCTAGAGCAGCCAGCACAACACAAACACTTTTCTTTCTTTATAATCAATTATTTTTTACACCTGCATAAATAAAATTCACAACACAAATCTTAAAACTTGCTGGACATGCTCCCAGGTTAAGGCTGATCATCATGTTATTCACCTGTCCATATTTTGGAGGCATCAAATTAACACTATTTTTCACACCTCAATCCCCCTCTACTTCACAAATGTTTTCCCAGGCCGTCTCACACCGGACTGGGAGGGAGGCCGATCCCAATTGCTACTTATTGACTTATTAAAAGTCGTAGCTTTTCAGCAGACATGAAAGAACTGGAAAAATTCTGCTAAATGGTCTTATTTTGCTCGGTGGTGTGCGTATGTTACAACCATCGCCTTGATGCAGCATTTGTCCTTCCTCTCTCTCCTGCTACAAAACGACTCCACCTCTGGGGCCTTTCACGCAATATCCAGACGATACTGGGAAGAGAACTTCTTTGCCCGATCTTGAACAACAAGAAGCCTCCGGACTTCCTACTGCTCATTGTACAGTGAGGCTTAATTCATCATTTCCTATTTTGTCTTTTAAAATCATGTTTCATTCACAAGTATTGGTATCTACATGTCATGTGAACCTGCGACTACACTCATATCCTCTTCTATAATTCCTTTTATTATTTCATGTGTACTATATCATTACTACTTTTTATTGTACCTTCTTGCATTTGTGCATTGACAAATAATTGCTTATACGAAGTATTGTTTTTTTATGACCATATTAATATTTTTAATAAACCTCTGCTTGAACTTTAAACAAAAAATAACCGAAGAATATACTTTACAAGTTGACAGCTTGGCCATCGCACCTCTTTGTTGGTTTTGAACCATCAGCAGTTATGCAAACAACTGCCCCCCCTGCAATGGAACCACCCCTCAAAAACGTGTAAAAAAGAATCCAGCAGATTAAGTCCATATTAAAAGAAATCCACCCAATACCGATGGTTTTCTGGCAACGCTCCCAGGATATGGATCGCTCCCCCTGGAGTCCTCAGATGCAACCCCTCCTTCCCCTGTTTCAAAAGGGACCTGAGACTCCATCTAAACAAATACTTTCATGACCAACGTCAACTGACCTCGACTTCTATATCTGAGGTGTCTCCTCTCTCCCCGGATATTCAAGGATAGTGGGCGACCGGGCGATGTCATTCTCACCCTTTTTTCTTTTTTATTGCTTTCTTCCCCTCCGCTGCGCACAATATATTTATCTCCCTTGCTGTGTTTTTTTATTCGATTTGCTTTCTCTGCCAGCCCACTATGTGATGTCCTTCTGCTGTTTATGGTGTGTATGGAGAGCGCTCTGATGCCTACGGGTTAAGCGAGCGCTATATAAACCTTTAAATAAATATAAATAAATAAGTGATTGTATTAACATTTAATGTTGAAACAAACCACACTTCACACTTTGTATTTTTGCGAGGAAAAAATAAAATCTACTGTCCCAATACACGTTTCGTTTCTACCCCCAAAAAAATGTATAAATCTTTTCAAAAAGTTTAACAAGAACTGATTTTGCTTACTTATTCTCCTATCAAAACAAGCACAGAGTCCACACACAAAAAGGTGTCTTAATGACTAAAAAAATTAATTTCCATCACATTTTACAACCCCCCTCCCCCCAAAAAAACCACCCTGCCTCGACCATTTCAAACAACTACCTCGCGCAGGCTGCCAGCTGCTGCTTTTAAAGGCACAAAAAACCCACAATCCTTCAGTGCAGGAAGTGATGACAGTGAAGGCCCAGCCAATGGAAGCCCCGAGAAAGAGTTCAAACTGGCCGCCTTTTCCAAACTCACCTGGCATTAATTATGCAAATGAGGCAGGTACATAGGCGGGGGTCGGCGGCGCTCGGGTTTGGTCTCCCTCCTCAGTGGAGGCTACTGTTTACACTGTAGCGTCCACAAGTGTTGGCGGAGCGGAGCCTCTCAGCGCCCTGAAATCCTGCTTGGAGTTCTTTTATCGTAAGTAGCGCCTCTGAGGGGGTCATCAGGGCGCGGGGAGAGGAGACGGCGCTCCGCTTCTTTCCCGTCCAGTTTTCCCTCCAGGGCGGGTGTCAATGCGCTGCATGCCTGGGGGACCGGAGGGGGGGTGTCTCCATGCCTGGGGGGCCGGAGAGGAGGTGTCTCCATGCCTGGGGGGCCGGCTGTCAATTCGCTGAATGCTTTTGGGGGGGGGGCATCGCATCGCATCGCATCCTTTGCTGTTGGCAGCTCTGGCCTGGCTGCTTCTATGCGCTTCCCGCTAGCTCACTGGTCATCTCCTTGGCGTCGTTGTTGAATGTCGGAAAAGTGTCTGAGGTGGCGCCTTCTCAGGAAAGTGTCCTTTCAGCGCCACTAATCCAGGCCACACCACAGGCCCCTCTTTCGCACCCGCTGTTTAAGAGACATTAGGTACAAATAAATCTCAGTTTGCTTTTTAAATAATTGGCTCCCCGTTGTTTTCTGCCCTCCCCGCCCCGTGCCCATTCTAATCGCATGAATGAACATGTCGGGGGCATTATTTCGGGTCCTGTTCTGCTCGTGCCCCTCCTGCGCGCGGGTCTGACACTGCCCTCCGGAGCGGGCATTAACAGCAGGTCTCTTTGAATATTTTCAAAGCGTCGACACGCGGCGGGAGGGTTTCTATTCCACAGCAGTGATTCTTGCTTATTTTCACACAGGCTCGAATATTCGCCCCGCAGGTGCTTAGACCGGGCTGTGGCCTCTGCTCGTCTGGGGGGGGTGGGGCAGCAGCAGCAACTGCGTCCAAGCCGCTCCTGGACACACCCATGGACCTTTCTCCTGCTACTCCTGCAAATTCAGCGGCACCAACTGCATCTCCGCTACGATCACACCTCAAATTCCCGACCCCAACCACCTACAATGCATCCTTCTCAACACCCGCTCGGTCCACAGACACGCCATTGACCTATGGAACCTACTAGACACCATCTCTCCAGACGTCGCCTTCCTAACTGAAACATGGATGAACGCTTCCTCCGCCCCAGACATCACCATTGCCATCCCTGAAGACTATAAGATCACACGCAAGGACCGCACCGGCCACACAGGAGGAGGAATCGCTATCGTCCATAAGAAATCTATCCGCATCTCAACCAGCTCTGACGCCAACCTCGCCAACTCCGAACACCTTCACTTCCAAATACACATCGACCCCAAGACCACACTCAGAGGCACCCTCCTCTACAGACCACCAGGACCCCGCGCAAAATTCAGTGAAGACATCACGGACTTCGTCACTCCACACGCGCTCCCCTCCAAAGACTACATCCTTCTGGGAGACCTCAACTTTCACCTCGAAAAGATCAACGACCGCAACACCACCACCCTCTTGGACAACCTCGCCAACCTCGGACTTAAACAACTAGTCACTTCCCCCACCCACATCGCAGGTCACACACTCGACCCCATCTTCACCTCCAGCAATCATGTCTCCTTCAGCCACACTACGGATCTCCTCTGGACTGACCACAGCTGCGTTCACTTCACCTACAACAAGCCAAAACCCACCAACCACCTCCAACCAACTCTGCAAAGAAACTGGAACAAAATCACCACCGACCAGATCTCCGCATCGCTCCTTCAAAACACCCCAGCCCTCTCTTCTAACGCTAACGAAGCCGCAGCCAACCTCACCCTATGGTTATCCAACACCGCCGACACCTTAGCACCACTGAAAAAACGTCAAAGCAAACCTGGCAGCAAGAAGGCCTCATGGTTCAACGATGATCTTAAGAAGTCCAAGAAACTCTGCCGCTCCCTTGAAAAGGCCTGGAAAAAAGACCCAACCACTAGCACCAAGGACGCCTTCAAAAACGCCACCCGCACTCACCACCAACTAATCCGAAAGGCCAAGAAAACAGCATTCAAGGATCGACTTGACAACAACGCCCACAACAGCAAGGAACTTTTCAACATCGTCAAGGAATTTTCCAACCCCTCGGCCAACTCCAACGACATCACCCCCTCTCAAGCCCTCTGCGACTCCCTAGCCTCATTCTTCCACAACAAGATTGCAGACATCCACAACAGCTTCGACAACCAACCCAGAGACCAACCCACCCAACCATTTGCTGAACATTCTCCCCACGTGAACACCCTTAACGACTGGAACCCAATCTCCACTGAGGACACAATCCGCCTGATGAATTCCATCCACTCAGGATCCCCCACAGACCCATGTCCTCATCACATCTTCAACAAAGCAGACTCCGTCATAGCACCACACCTCCGAGACGTCATCAACTGCTCCTTCAACTCCGCCACCTTCCCGGAAGACTGGAAACACGCTGAACTCACCGCCCTTCTGAAAAAACCCACAGCGGACCCCACCGAACTCAAAAATTACCGCCCCATTTCGCTCCTTCCATTCCCGGCCAAAGTCATCGAGAAAGCCGTCAACAACCAGCTCGCCGCTTTCCTCGAAGCCAACAAATCCCTCGACTCCTCACAATCTGGCTTCCGAGCAAAACACAGCACTGAGACCGCCCTCATCGCAGCAACAGACGACATTCGAACTCTACTGGACAATGGAGACACAGTCGCCCTCATCCTCCTCGACCTCTCTGCAGCATTCGACACAGTCTGCCACAGCACCCTGCTACAACGCCTCAATAACATCGGAATACAAGGAAAAGCACTTGAATGGATCACCTCGTTCCTCACCGGAAGAACCCAGAGAGTCCGCCTCCCACCATTCAAGTCCGAGGCCACTGAAGTCATCTGTGGCGTACCACAAGGATCCTCACTCAGCCCCACCCTCTTCAACGTATACATGAGCCCCCTCGCGGCCATCGCCCGCCAACACAACCTCAACATCATCTCTTACGCGGATGACACTCAACTAATCCTTTCTCTCACCAATGACCCCAGCACTGCCAAAACTAACCTACACGAAGGAATGAAAGAGGTTGCCGAATGGATGAAACAAAGCCGTCTGAAACTGAACTCAGACAAAACAGAAGTCCTCATCTTAGGTACATCCCCCTCTGCATGGGACGACTCTTGGTGGCCGGAAGCCCTTGGTAAAGCACCCATCCCGACAGACCACGCACGGAACCTAGGCGTGATCCTGGATTCCTCACTTTCAATGAACAGACAAGTCAGCGCCGTATCCTCATCCTGCTTCAACATTCTCCGCATGCTCAGGAAAACATTTCGCTGGATCCCCACCGAAACAAGGAAAACAGTCACCCATGCTCTAGTCACGAGCCGACTGGACTACGGAAACACCCTCTACGCAGGTACTACCGCTAAACTCCAGAAGAAACTCCAACGAATCCAAAACGCCTCAGCCAGGATCATATTAGACACCCCGCGCAACGAACACATCTCTGGTCACCTGAAAGACCTCCACTGGCTACCCGTCAATAAGAGAATCACTTTCCGACTGCTAACCCACGCACACAAATCACTCTACGACATCGGACCAGAATGCCTCAACTCACGACTGTCCTTCTACACCCCCTCCCGCCAACTACGTTCTTCCAGCCAAGCCCTCGCCACTGTACCTCGCATCAACAAGACCACCATGGGAGGCAGATCCTTCTCATACCTGGCTGCTAAAACATGGAACTCACTCCCCGCTTACCTTCGCCTCACCCAGAACCACCTAGCATTCAGAAAGCTACTTAAAACGTGGATATTTGACAAGTAATCCTCCTCCCCTTTCTAAGCGCCTTGAGACCCTCTGGGTAGGTAGTGCGCTATATAAATTCTCTGACTTGACTTGACTTGACAGCAGCAGCACTTCAGTCCTTAAAAGACCCTTCACTTGTGAATGAGGCTTTCACTGTCACCGGAAGAGCCAGACACCCCCCCCCGAAATGTGGCTCTAGTTGTGCCTCTGTGGCCGCCTACTAGGGACAAGGCCGCTGGACACACGCGGGGGTCCACAGAGAGGCGGCTGGACACACGCGGGGGGGTCCACAGAGAGGCCGCTGGACACACGCGGGGGGTCCACAGAGAGGCCGCTGGACACACGCGGGGGGGGTCCACAGAGAGGCCGCTGGACACACGCGGGGGGGTCCACAGAGAGGCCGCTGGACACACGCGGGGGGGTCCACAGAGAGGCCGCTGGACACACGCGGGGGGGTCCACAGAGAGGCCGCTGGACACACGCGGGGGGGTCCACAGAGAGGCCGCTGGACACACGCGGGGGGGTCCACAGAGAGGCTGCTGGACACACGCGGGGGGGGTCCACAGAGAGGCGCTGGACACACGCGGGGGGTCCACAGAGAGGCCGCTGGACACACGCGGGGGAATCCACAGAGAGGCCGCTGGACACACGCGGGGGGGTCCACAGAGAGGCCGCTGGACACACGCGGGGGGGTCCACAGAGAGGCCGCTGGACACACGCGGGGGGGTCCACAGAGAGGCCGCTGGACACACGCGGTGGGGTCCACAGAGAGGCCGCTGGACACACGCGGGGGGGTCCACAGAGAGGCCGCTGGACACACGCGGGGGGGGCCACAGAGAGGCCGCTGGACACACAGGGGGGGCCACAGAGAGGCCGCTGGACACACAGGGGAGGCCCACAGAGAGGCCGCTGGACACACAGGGGAGGCCCACAGAGAGGCCGCTAGACACACGCAGGGAGGGCCACAGAGAGGCCGCTGGACACACGCGGGGGGGTCCACAAAGAGGCCGCTGGACACACGCGGGGGGTCCACAGAGAGGCCGCTGGACACATGCGGGGGGGTCCATAGAGAGGCCGCTGGACACACGCGGGGGGGTCCACAGAGAGGCCGCTGGACACACGCGGGGGGGTCCACAGAGGCCGCTGGACACACGCGGGGGGGTCCACAGAGAGGCCGCTGGACACACGCGGGGGGGTCCACAGAGAGGCCACTGGACACACGCGGGGGGTCCACAGAGAGGCCGCTGGACACACGCGGGGGGGTCCACAGAGAGGCCGCTGGACACACGCGGGGGGGTCCACAGAGAGGCCGCTGGACACACGCGGGGGGGTCCACAGAGAGGCCGCTGGACACACGCGGGGGGGTCCAAAGAGAGGTCGCTGGACACACGTGGGGGGGTCCACAGAGAGGCCGCTGGACACACGCGGGGGGGTCCACAGAGAGGCCGCTGGACACACGCGGGGGGGTCCACAGAGAGGCCGCTGGACACACGCGGGGGGGTCCACAGAGAGGCCGCTGGACACACGCGGGGGGGTCCACAGAGAGGCCGCTGGACACACGCGGGGGGGTCCACAGAGAGGCCGCTGGACACACAGGGGAGGCCCACAGAGAGGCCGCTGGACACACAGGGGAGGCCCACAGAGAGGCCGCTGGACACACGCGGGGGTCCACAGAGAGGCCGCTGGACACACGCGGGGGGGCCACAGAGAGGCCGCTGGAGAAGCACACAGAGGGGGAGAGTAACACAACGCATGGAGGGAGTTTGCAAGGGGAAGTACATGAGGAAGAGAGCAACACAGTGCAGAAGGAGCATCTTCCGGGGGAGAAGCACACAAGGGCTAGGGAGGAACAGAGATCATGGGCCAAGGGAGGTTTGAAGGGGAGAGAAGCGCACGAGAGGGAGAGAAATACAGTAAAATGGCAGGGGAGAAATGAGAAAGACAGGGATTTGTGAGGCGAGGCACACAGGAGAGAGCGCAGAGTGCCGGGGTGTTCAGAAGGTGAAGAAAGCACACGATGGAGAAAGCAACACAAATCTGAAGAGTAAGATGTGTGGTCAGTACTCGCCTCGACTTACCACTCTTGTTCAGCCCTCCCATGAAGCATGGGTACTTTACCATCGCTTTTAATTGGCTGGCCCTTATACCTTTGGGAGTCTGCTACTAGAAGTGCGATGCCAGTAGTTGTGTTGGTGCGGTCATCAGTGGCGCAGGCAGGGGCAATGTATTTGTGCAAGCTGCAGTGTCCTCCTGACGAGGGCCCCGGCACTTACTGGTTTACAAATTAAGCAATGGGCCTTGCACAGCCAGAGTACATCCTGTCCTCTGCTCGCAGCCAGGGGGCATGGAACAGCTCCCTAGAAACCAAAGCATTTTGTGGAACTAACATCAGTCAGTGAAGTGCAGGAGTGACTGTTCCCGCCTGCACTGGAAGAGCAAGGGTTAATCTGGACCCACAGGTGAGGCCTTTCCCATGAGGCCTGAGGTAGCCAATGGCTGGGTGGCAGTGTTCTGTGTGGGTGATGATGTCATTCAACTCTGGTGTCATGTGGTCATGATGGAGCAGAGGCAGATAAATTGATGTTGTGTACCCCTTGTGAAGTCATACTCTCATAACCAATGTAATCGTGTGAAGCTTGAATAACTAACCATCAAAATTGCACTTGGACATAAAATTACACGTGGGTACGAACTGCTATTTGCGAAAATGTTTTAATAATTGTGAATGAGTCGTATTAATATAGAGCTAAAGTACGAACAACGCATGTTTGTTTTGCTTTATAAGCGAGTCTTATCGTGGCAAAAAGAAAATAAGTACATTAGGTAAGTATATAAAGCTCCATGCCTGCTTCTGCTGGGTAACTTACTAATGGGTAATATTAGAATGGTGGGTGGATAACAGAAAAAAAACTGTATTTCTAGATTTTAACACTCTGTTGTGTTTACACTAGTTTTAATTGAGGATTATGTGGCCTAGCGGTAATAAATAAATGGCTGCTGACTGAGAGAGTCTTTACGCCTGCGCAATAGTGAATGGCTAGGTCATCGGGGAGCCTGGTACGTCCAGCGGGTGATGTCACAGTCAGCTTGACCCAGGAGTGCAAGAGGATGCCAAGAGTTGTTTTGCATCTGAGAACCTGGGAACGGAAAAGGGATGTAACGAATGAACTGAATGACAAAGTATAAAAAAGAAACGGAGATGACGTACATGGAAACGGACGAAATGACTGCGCATATTTTGAAAAACTGGTTCTACCAAGGATGGATGAGGTCATCGTTGTCACCCCATTGATGGACCAATCACAATAAGTTGTGGACCCTAAAAGTTTCAAATTTAGTTATATAGCTAGAGAAAAAACGGTATGAAAGAGCTTCTTCGAATAGGGTAACAAAGCTTGCTCCTGAATTTTACTTTGCACCACGACATGCTGTCGGTCTGAGTGATTCTATGGCGCCAGAGTTGGAAATATTGTGGACTTTAACTTTGGAGCAATGAAGATGACTGAAGGCAAATTTTATTTTGAAGCGTGAAGGAGAATAGAGGCAGTTTGAGACTTGTGCAACTGTTATTTCTTTATGGCAGAGTGAGGTCATATCATTTCTATTTTCCATTTCTTTTTAACATGTACTAAATAAATGGCTAAATTCTTTGTCAGAATAAACTAGAATTCCCTTTTCCTAAATGAATAGATAAAGCTGATTTTAAAATGTAAAACTTGAGTAGTGATTTTATTTAAATTAAATGTCATGACACAATAAATTAAGCTTTTTTTTATGTGGATTACTATGATTAAGCTGGTGTTAGTCTCCATCAACTTTCTTCTAAAAGATGATCTATTGACCAGATAGTGGAGTGCCTTGGTGTAGAGTTCTCCAGGTAATATATTAGCACATTTATTGAATATTCTATACATGTATATAATGTATAAAGCATAAACCTAGGTACCCCGCTAACCAGCAGCTCTACCTCTTAGTCACTGATTCAGATGTAATGTGGATGTATGTGTGAGTGATTCACGGCGCTATGGGCCCCACCGATGAGTAAATAGGGGTTATATCAGAGTAAGGTGAAATGACTAGTAAAGGTTGCTAGAGAGCCGCGCTGGATCAATCTCGGGTACCATGACGCTCCGGTTGGATGGCTAGGTGCTGCCCTAGGGCTACTGACTACATAAGAGTAACGTGGTTGAGCGCCGCAACCATGGCCTCTCGTCCTGTTCTGCGGTTGGTCATTTTGAGTTACGTCACACTGCTCCTGCTCCTTCCTTTCAAACCAAGGCCGGGTAACACTCCCGCTCAACCTGCATTACTTCAAGTTCAGTCATTCAAAAACAGTTAGTTACCCAACATTATTTCTTAAACTTTTATTATGTTTTCAGGATTTCTATTTCTTTTTGATCAAGCTAAAGCATAAATACATAATATTATAAAACACAATTTATTATGCATTATATATTGCTTATACAACCAAAAGACACAGTAAAAACCATTGCCTAATCATTACAAATCCCATTTAGCGCCTCCACTTCACATACACATCATTCGTACACACTCCAATAGACTCCTGGCCATTATCCGCGCTGTCCCCAAGATGCCCTTCACCACCTCACACGGAGAGAATTACCAGTCATTGCGTGCTGATTATAGACCGCTCTGTGCTAGCACTGCCACCATGGGCCAGCTGCGAGCACATTCAGAAACCTTCGGTGCCATCTGCAAACCCTAGCCTACAGTGTCACATGCGCCTGCAGAGCTACCATGCCACATAGACTGACTTACCAAGGTGGGCAGAGCTACCATGCCACATAGGCTGACTTACCAAGGTGGGCAGAGCCACCATGCCACATAGGCTGACTTGCCAAGGTGGGCACAGCTACCATGTGCCAGCTGGAGACATCATGGCTGTAATGTGACCTGGAAACATACCCTAGCCGTGTACTCTTCCTCGCCACCACCTCTAAAGGGAAGCAGAGGAGTAAGGTTTCATCGGAAGCCAGAATACTGCAGAAGTGACCTCCTATGTTAGGGGCTGCATTACAGCAGCGTTCTTATCTATTGTATTGATTGAAAGTGCATTAATATAGCATTTACTATCCCTGACGAGGTGCGTAGGTTATTGCGATATGATTTTATAAAGGCTGTAGTCACTGCTGTACCAGTGGCTATCCAATGGTGCCCCACAACAGTGCAGGGTCTCGTCGTCTTATTTATGAAAACAAAATCATAAAATACACACTACAAAACTCAGACCACTACGGCTTCACTGAGGGTTGCAGGGCAAACATTGCTACATTAAATTAAATTGATGGTGCCCTTTGCATCATGGACACGGCATCACCGTTCACGCCTTACAGCGGCATTTGAGGCAGCAGAATACTTAACAATTCAAAATCTGATGATATTGATGGGACTGTCTTAAACTGGCTTAGATCGGATCTAAGTGACAAGTCGAACTTTGTTAAGATTGGTACCACCTCCTGTGACCCTTCTCCAGTGACACAGTAAGGTCAGGTGGTACCCAGTGCGGAGCTTGACACAATGGCACAAATGGGCTTAAAACACATATTTTTGCTATTTTGTCACCCCCCTCAGTGATGACACCTGGGGGGGCCCACACCCACCGCACCCCCCTTCCTACGCCACTGCCCTTCTCCTTCCCCACGGGGTCCATTCTTGCCCAGACGTTTTCCTCCTATACATGGAACCAATAAATGAAGAAAGAGTTAAGAGATTTAGATCTGTATGTGCAGTGACACTCAGTAATATTCAGAAATAATATTTGAACGGGACATAGAACCCCTAACAAGCATTGGCATAGCCATAGGTCTCGCCTTTGGGACCTTATAAGTGTTTAGCCACGCAAAAGTTGATGTTGTTGCACCAAGGAAATTGTGCTGCATAGCTAAATACTTAGAAGGTCCCAAAGACGAGACCTATTGGCTATGCCAATGGGTGTTGTTAAATGGTGTTAATCCGTTCAGTAGTTGCTGAGAAATGTTTTAAAAAGTTTTCATATCTGTGGCCATGGTGGATTCGTGAACTCTCCTGACCATGAGCTGAACTGTGATTGGCTGCCAACACTCCAAACCAGGAAGTGTTGGCAGCCATTTTGTGACTCGGTAACTGAGTCACAAAAAAAAGGGGAACAAATTTGAAAAAAATGAAAAGGGGGCAGTGTAGAAACACCCTGACCTCGGCCTGCTCAGGGGGTCCCACAAGGACCCCCAGGGCCAAAACAAGCAATTTGTTTGTTTTAAAAACTGCAGCTTTCACGATGGGATCGCAAATCCTGCCGAGAAAATTAAAAAAAACGAAGCATAACTCCCGCACTTATTATTGTTAAGCCCCCGGATGAGCCAGGTCCCAGGGGCACTCACTAAAGAATATGCATGGGACCGCCACCTCCCAGGGGCTAATTTGATTGTATGCAGGGGCACTGCGGCCCACCGCAGCCACAGGGACCGCCACCTCCCAGGGGCTGATTTGATTGTATGCAGGGCCACTGCGGCCCACCGCAGCCACAGGGACTGCCACCTCCCAGGGGCTAACTTGATTGTATGCAGGGGCACTGCGGTCCACCGCAGCCACAGGGACCGCCACCTCCCAGGGGCTGATTTGATTGTATGCAGCTGCACTGCGGTCCACCGCAGCCACAGGGACCGCCACCTCCCAGGGGCTAATTTGATTGTATGCAGGGGCACTGGAGTCCACCGCAGCCACAGGGACCGCCACCTCCCAGGGGCTAATTTGATTGTATGCAGGGGCACTGCGGTCCACCGCAGCCACAGGGACCGCCACCTCCCAGGGGCTGATTTGATTGTATGCAGCTGCACTGCGGTCCACCGCAGCCACAGGGACCGCCACCTCCCAGGGGCTAATTTGATTGTATGCAGGGGCACTGCAGTCCACCGCAACCACAGGGACCGCCACCTCCCAGGGGCTGATTTGATTGTATGCAGGGGCACTGCGGTCCACGCAGCCACAGGGACCGCCACCTCCCAGGGGCTAATTTAATTGTATGCAGGGGCACTGCAGTCCACCACAGCCACAGGGACCGCCACCTCCCAGGGGCTGATTTGATTGTATGCAGCTGCACTGCGGTCCACCGCAGCCACAGGGACCGCCACCTCCCAGGGGCTGATTTGATTGTATGCAGCTGCACTGCGGTCCACCGCAGCCACAGGGACTGCCACCTCCCAGGGGCTGATTTGATTGTATGCAGGGGCACTGCAGTCCACCTCAGCCACAGGGACTGCCACCTCCCAGGGGCTAATTTGATTGTATGCAGGGGCACTGCGGTCCACCGCAGCCACAGGGACCGCCACCTCCCAGGGGCTAATTTGATTGTATGAAAGGGCACTGCAGTCCACCGCAACCACAGGGACCGCCACCTCCCAGGGGCTGATTTGATTGTATGCAGGGGCACTGCGGTCCACCGCAGCCACAGGGACCGCCACCTCCCAGGGGCTGATTTGATTGTATGCAGGGGCACTGCGGTCCACCGCAGCCACAGGGACCGCCACCTCCCAGGGGCTGATTTGATTGTATGCAGGGGCACTGCGGTCCACCGCAGCCACAGGGACCGCCACCTCCCAGGGGCTGATTTGATTGTATGCAGGGGCACTGCGGTCCACCGCAGCCACAGGGACCGCCACCTCCCAGGGGCTGATTTGATTGTATGCAGGGGCACTGCAGTCCACCTCAGCCACAGGGACTGCCACCTCCCAGGGGCTAATTTGATTGTATGCAGGGGCACTGCGGTCCACCGCAGCCACAGGGACCGCCACCTCCCAGGGGCTGATTTGATTGTATGCAGCTGCACTGCAGTCCACCGCAGCCACAGGGACCGCCACCTCCCAGGGGCTGATTTGATTGTATGCAGGGGCACTGCAGTCCACCGCAGCCACAGGGACCGCCACCTCAGAGCTGAAAAACAAATGCGTGGGGGGGGTCCTAATTCCCCCTACTGCCCCGGGTGCCCTCCCCCGGGACACTGCTGTTTGCTATGGCAGGGCGGGAGCCATGCGGCTCCTGCCCTGCCATAGAAAACTATGCTTTCCTTCATTGAATCGAGAGCAGGCAAACCTGCTCTCGCTTCAATGAAGCAAAGCAAGATTGCTTTTACACAAGGGGAGCTGCATAATCTATTTGTGGTCTGTTCTTCAATGTTTCATATGTGCATACCATGTGTTCTTGATCAGTGCATGTGTTTGAGTGTACGCTATTCGTTTCTCTAATTTCCCTATGTGTATGCTTGTTCATTCTATCATTCACTATTGCTATTATTACCGTCAATCATTGTTGCTCATTTATTCTTTAGCTGAACAAATATAATATGCATACATAGCCACACCTGCCCCTCCTACCCCTCCCCCCTCCACCCACCTCTCTGGGCTATGAGACCGACATTCCACCCATCCTCTGCCTTAGCATCTACGGCCAACCCCACTTACCCCATACCCCATATTTTAACCTCATCTACCCCTCAGACAGGCTGACTAGCCAACCCTGAGAATTGGCTTGCTGTGGGATGTTGGCTGTAGCACACAGCATGCTCCCACCCCTGCCTAGTCATAGTGACTCTTGTTTGCACCACCCCCCTCCTCCCCTTTTCCCTCTCCATGCCTTTCCCTCCCCATGATTACACAACTTGCCGCACACCTCCTACAAAAGGTTGTGGATCCCCCATCAATTCTACTAAACGTCTTGAACTAGCCTATTACCTACCACAGGTCATAATATTAAGTTCTAATATGCACAGTCAACTCTATTGTCATACCTCTTGAAGAGTAGCTACTCCACACGCATATATATATATATATATATATATATATATATATATATATATATCAGCAGTTGTTCTCTTACAGTTGGAAGAGAATGGGAGACGCACACGGTTTTCAGTTTGCTGGCAGCATTTTATTCTTAGTGTTGAGGCACCTGACGCGTTTCGTTTTTTCCTAAAAACTTCTTCAGAGGTGTTGCCTCAGGCCTTGTGAGTTTGCGAGTGGGTCCAGGTGATCTTGTTCCCGTTTATGCCACACCTCTGGTGGACGCCCATCAGGGCGGTGTTCTAGGCATTGTGGTATCTGGAGTCCCATGTGTTTTGAGCGCCTCTTCACTCACTTTGATGCAAAAAGAGGGTGTTCCTCTATTTAGCAGATTGCACTCGCAGGAAAAAATATTGCAGCATTGTTAGTCCCCTCCATCCGTGGTTGACTCGGCATGCTGTTTCCTGCAGTGTTACACATTCAGCTCTCTACGCGAGGGTCGGTTGGATCTTCACTGACATTTCTGGAACGTACAAGTATTCCGTTTCCAGGCTGAATACCTCCCAGAAGGCTTCCCAGTCTTTAATGGGACTGCGTGGGATCCTGACCTGACTCTGGTGACAGGCGGCAGCCTGCTTCCCCTGGTTTTCGGTTTGTCCAAGACAGGCAAGTTTTGGTTCTCAGGCGGGGAAGCTTGACGGCGCTCTTTGAGGCGGTGCGTTTTCCTCAGCGACAGAACCAGTCGCTATGTATCAGCAGTTGTTCTCTTACAGTTGGAAGAGAATGGGAGACGCACACGGTTTTCAGTTTGCTGGCAGCATTTTATTCTTAGTGTTGAGGCACCTGACGCGTTTCGTTTTTTCCTAAAAACTTCTTCAGAGGTGTTGCCTCATATATATATATATATCTATATATATCTATATATATCTATATATATCTATATATATCTATATATATCCTACTGGCGATAGCCAGTAGGTATATATAGTTAGGATTATTTGTCTATGGAACTTTTGAAAATTCTATGTCTAATAACTTTGGCGTTTGTGGACGGAATCGGCTGAAATTTTCAGGAAAATGGCACATTTTATTTCTGAGCAGCCCCTGAAAATTTGGGGGGGTTTCGTCAGGGGGGGGCCGAGAAAAAAGGGGGGTCCCAAAACACGTTTTTCCCATGTTAATTTCCATAGGGCCTTTGGCCTCACTTTTAGCTCGAACGGCTGAATGGATTTGCACGAAACTTGGCAAAATTGTAGGGACTGTTAGCCCGATGTGCCTTTGCTAGGTCTCAATATATGTGCACCAGTGGATTTTGAGAAATTAACGTTCAAAACAAGATATATATCTGTAACAGCGCTCCGGGCTGCGCTCCGGTCCGCTTACTTTTCGCGAAACGGAACTTTGCGATGCGAAGCTGATTGGCTCCCCGGTGTCTGTCAACATTCTAAACAGTCCGGAGCGGCCGCCATCTTTTCTCTCGGTAGGATCGAGAGAGAAGAAGAGGTGAAAATTGAAGGTGGAATTTAATGAAAGGGGGCAAGGTATACCCCTCTTGATCCCCTAGGAATGTTGTTGGGGTTATTAAAGGGTCCCGTGGGGAAAATTAAAAAAGAAATTGTTTTTCACGGTAGAAGCGCTTCACGGGCCGCGAACTGGGCCGCAAATTGGTAGCGAAACGGGAATTCGCCATTTTGTGCTTCGTTTTAATTAAATTACTAGGTATAAGGGGGTGCGGGAGACGTATCCTAATCCCCTATGTTTCCTGAGGGTGGCTGAAGAGGCTCATATATGTTGATACATCTCTTCCAGCGGCTGTGCGTGAGCTTTTTTTTTTTTGTTGCTGCGTGACGTCTGTTAACGTTCGATTCGATGGAAATCAGGAAGTGTTGACCGCCAATTTGTCAGTGCGATAAAATATTTTGTTATAAATGAATCCTTATTGATAAACATTGTCTGCGCCATCTTGCCTTTTTTCCAATGCCACAATTTTGTCGTGCACGGCAGCCATTTTAGATGCCAGGCCGGTCCCAGGCTATCACCTAGCCCTGCGGATGTAGTTTATGGCCCCAGCTGTAGAGAATCCAGACATGCCAACCCTCCCGATTCAGGCGTGAGACTACTGATTTCAGTGCTAGTCTCCCGCCTCTCGATTTCTGCAAGCAAAAACCCGGGGGCATATTACCAACAACTAGCGATAATTTTTGTCTCTAACTTGTTTAGAGACAAAAATTATCGCTGCACATCGGCGATTTTTATCGCAGATAAACCTTGCTATTAGCAAGGTTTATCGCAAATGCGATAAAAAACGGCCGCAATGCATGAATATCGCTGAAAAGTCAGCGATATTCATGCATTATCGAGCAAATGCTCTTAGCCATGTTATCCACCTCCCATTGGATAACATGGCTAAGAACTGCTCAGGGCAGGTGTTAGATTTTGGAGATATTCGCGCTTAGCGCGAATATCTCCAAAAGTTGGTAATAGGAGATAGCGATGTTAGGGACTGTTTCCAGTCGCTAACATCTTGGCACGCCCACTTTGCATGTCATTAGTGATAAATATCACTGACATGCAAAGCGGGGCCCAAGATGGTCGCTATCTCCTTTTAGCTGTCACTAACTGGTGTTAGCGACAGCTAGGTAATAGGGAGATAATTTTATTTCCGCTTTCTTGGCTTTTAAAGCCAAAAAAGCGGAGATAAACCCCCTTGATAATATGCCCCACGATTACTCGGGGGTTTCAGCTGACAGGGCTTGGTATTGTGTTACGTGGTAATTTTTCCAGGAAACGTCAGAGGGTCGATGCAGGGGTTCTAGAAGGGGTGATAAACCATTTAAGCCTCATGAACAAGCGCATGGTCTTTTAAAGATCTGTGAAGTACTCGGGCGGCGGTGTGTGTGTGTCCTCTTTCAGGAGCGGGCAGGGGGGGGGGGGCACTGCCAGCAACTTCCAGGCCAGGCAGTGTTCAACAGTTGCATCACCCTTTCTCTGCTTGCTATTGCGCTCCATGCTTCGGAAAGGTAAGAAAAAGAACGTGCATTTGAGTTTGAAATGTCCGATCCTGTAGCAGTACACTTGCAAAGCCCACACATGACAATAACCAGATTCAAGGCCCCATTCACCCGATTTAAAAAAAATATATAACACTCCAACAAAGTAGGATTATAAAACTTTATTAACTTTTAAATATAACGAACGGAACAAAAACTGTAAAAACATTTAAACATTTTTCACAAAAAAAAGCAACAATGGTCAGAAGCTGTCTTTTGTGCGAATAGTCCCAAGGCAGCACAACGTGCTGAGTTCTGGACGGCACCCAGGTGATGTCACCTGGGTGCCGCACTGGTTTTTGGGATCCTACAATGCAGCAAAGAAAAACAGCGTGGGGCGTCCAGGGTGTTGAGGAGGGAGGCCTTGTCAGTAGCGGTCTGTTGTGCGAATAGTCCCAAGGCAGCAGAATGCGCTGAGATGTTGATGGCACCCAGGTGATGTCCAGTAAACTGCCGCACTGGTTTTGGTATCCTACAATGCTGCTCCGAAAATTGGCGTGGGGCGGCCCGGGGGGGTGGGGGGGGCATGGGGGAGGCGGCGTGAACGGGCCTCCCCAGGTGGCGGCCATCCAGCTGAGTTGCGCCCGCTCTTGCGGCTACAGCGTCTCGCTCACCATGTTGTTGAGTTGCTCCCACTCTTGCAGTGCAGCGATAGGCGGCTGCCACATGACTCTTAAAATGGCGGACGGCTCTTCGGTTTTGGGCCTGGTCCACTAAAATGGCCCTGGGACACCTTGGAACTCGGACGCTTGCCTGCTAGGGCTTGGGCTCCATTCTCGAAAGCGTCCCCTCAGCCGTGAAGATTCTACAAAAGTCTTGGGGGCCCTCGACTCCTGCAGGCTTCCGGTGGGGAGCGGCTGCCATGATTGCTCGCGGAATGACCACGACGGAGCCACGAGATGGTGGTGCTCTCATGCTGACGCCAGCTTCAGTCTGAATCATCCAGAAACAAGGTGGGGCTTTCATCGTTTGGGAAAAAAAAATGTTCTAAACCAATGAAAAGTGTTATTTTTAGGTCATATGACCAAGCCTTCCATCTTTAGGAAACCAAAAGTAAAATGAACCAATGAAAAGTTTTATAAACAAGTCACATGACCTGTTATGCGGCATAGGGCTACAAAAAGCGTAGAAAATCCGTTGGCACGTGAGGCGGCGTCAGTAGCGGACCGATGTGCGAATAGGCCGAAGGCAGCACAATGCGCCGAGATCCGGATGGCACCGAGGTGGTGTCCAGCAAATTGCCGCACTGGTGTGACCATCCTACAATGCTGCGCCGAAAGACGGCGTGTCCAGCTGAGTTCCGGTCACTTTTGCGGTACAGTGACTGGAACGCGCCGAGATCCGGATGGCACCGAGGTGGTGTCCAGCAAGTTGCCGCACTGGTGTGGCCATCCTACAATGCTGCGCCGAAAGTCAGTGTGGGGTGCCCCGTTGGCTTATGAGGTGATGTCAGTAGTGGACCGATGTGTGAATAGGTCGGAACCAGCACAAGGCGCCCTGCACTGTTGAGCTTTTTTCAATGCCTGTTTTTTGTTGTTTCCCCTCCATCAAAAACAAAAAGAAAATATAAAACTGTGCAAAAATACAAAAAAATTTTTAGAAAAGCAGTGCTTGTAAGACTGTCTGAAGCTCTTTTGCACCTGCTGCAGCTTCACTATTGCCCTGGTGTGGACAAAGATCGCCCATGACATAGGCGGCCGGCTCCCGAGGTCCGGCGGAACTTTTTTCCTTTTCCTTTCTGCTTCTTGTCCCACAATCCGTTTCACCTGAAGACACGACCAGGTTCCTGAATGTGTGCAGGGGGACGCTATTGATTGAATGAAAATGGTGGCTTGACACAAAGCTGACTCAAGCGTTGCTGTTGATGCTATACAGACTAAAATTGGTTTTCAGTTTGTACATTCTTCAGGATTTTTTTTCCATCCAAGGCTGATTGAGAGTTTGTAGAAAAATGTCTTCAGATTTTCCACATTACTCTTCAACATTCTTCCTAAATGTAACAATGTGAGACTCACTAGGAGAACGGCTGTTTATCTTTCCTTTCAAAATGCTGCCAACAATATTTTCTGAATGGAAGACACCATCTTGTAGCATAAAGGGCCGAAAGGGGTTCTGGTCTGGCCGATTGTTGGTGGAGACATTTTGACTATACCTTGGACCTGCCCGGCCTCGCCCAAAATGGCGCCGGTATAAATGGGACTCGTAACTCCTTGTTGTGTACTGGTTGAACAACCTTGATATCACGAGATATGAATGCAGTTTTGATGCTCATGGCGGGCGGGGACGAGAATTGATTGAATATTTCTACATCCCTATTGATATTAAGTTCTGATGTGTTATTTATTACTGTACTATTGAAAGTTCGAATTAACGTCACCCATGGTACTTAAACGCAAATGTATATTTAGATAACTTTTTTGTAAGTGGCCCTGTCGTATTTTAATTACAAAATGTACGTCCAGCGATTCCGCAACTGTTAGACATCTTAGTTCTTGCAACCTAATGGCTCGCTCGTTAAGTTCCTCTATAATGTAAATGTCTCCTCATCATATACGATTTCAGTTTGCTCCGTGGCCGGCCCACGTGGTTATAGGCCCGTATTTGTATACTGACATTTTCACAATAAAGGTTTTTAAAACAAAACACGGTAGTAGTATTTACATTGGTAAAGTTTTTACTTTTAGTCACTGTTTTCGAATCAGTAAAAGGCAAGTGAAATAAAGCAGTCCAATTACATGACGGATAAAAGGTATAATATGTAGGAACGCAGTAAAGATAAATGGTCAAGGGCAGTTGTGTTTTCCACTCCTGCAACATAAAGTGATCGATAAGAATCTGATAATCATGCGTATCGGCGACTAAGACAGCAGGCCGAGTCTCTTTTACTCAACGGCTCCGTCATGGAACGAAGAAACGCCCTTTTTCTCGAAAAAGGAATATATTTTACTTGCAGGACAGTTGTAAATTTTCCGGGAAAGTACATTAGCCTGGAATATTATAACATATATGTTTAAAAAAAAATAATGTTCGAAAACAATAAAAAGCGTAATTTTTAGGTCATATGACCAAGCTTTTCATCATTAAAATAACAAAAGTAAAATGAACCAATGAAAAGTTTTATTAACAAGTCACATGACCTGTTATGCTTACGTTACGCGCAGCGCGCCGCGCCCCGGATCACTTCCGGGTGCGCTAACGCGGCGTGTCATATAACGCATTACGCGACAACGTAGGTCAAGAATATAGTCAAAATGTCTCCACCAACCAGCGTTCGGAACACAACCCCTTTCAGCAGTCCAAAAAGTTATGTTAAATGACAACAGAGGGGACAGGCAACAAGAACCATCAGTCAAAGAGGGGAGGGCAAGTTCTTCTCTACCGGGTCATGTTGGGGCGCTACCGGAACTGATCGAATTGGTAGTCTACAGTGTTTCTGGATGTTTCAGACTAAAGCTGGCGTCAGCATGAGAGCACTACCATCTCGTAGCTCCGTCGTGGCCATTCCACGAGCAGACATGGCAGCCGCTCCCCACCAGAAGCCTGCGGGAGTCGGGGGCCCCTAAGACTTTTGTAGAATCTTCACGGCTGAGGGGACGCTTTCGAGAATGGGATCCAAGCCCTATCAGGGAAGCGTCCGAGTTCCAAGGTGTCCCAGGGCCATTTTAGTGGACCAGGCCCAAAACCGAAGAGCTGGCCGCCATTTTGAGAGTCCTGTGGCAGCCGCCTATCGCTGCACCGCAAGAGCGGGAGCAACTTAACTACATGGTGAGCGAGACGCTGTAGTCGCAAGAGCGGGCGGTAAACAGCTGAATGGCGGAAGAGGCACAGTGTAGCAAAAGCGGGCGGAATGGCAACTAAAACGGTAAAGGGGCGCCCCACTACAGCGTGTCTTCAGGTCAAACGGATTGTGGGACAAAGTCCAGAATAGAAGAGTCATCAAAAGTCAAAAGTTCTGCCGGACCCCGGGAGCCGGCCGCCTATGTCGGGGGCGATCTCAGGCTACATCAGTGCTATAAGACTTGGGGAGGGGGTCGGAGCCAAGCGTCTTCTCCGAGTCCATGCCATCACACCGCCCCTCGGGGGCCTCCGTCAAGCGGTTTAGGGAGGTACCATATAACATTGTTTTCAAATGCAGTCCGGTCCACAAACGACCCTCACTTACTTTGAGAATAGTGAAGCTGCAGTAGGTGGAAATAGGCTTCAGACAGTCTTACAAGCACTGCTTTTGTAAACATTTTTTGATTTTTTTTTTTTGTATTTTTGCACAGTTTTATATTTTTTTTTTGTTTTTGATGGAGGGGAAACAACAAAGCACAGGCATTGAAAAAGGCTCAAACTCAGAACTCTGAACTATGGCACCCAACATCCAGGACTTGCCATCCGGATCTTGGCGCCTTGTGCTGCTTCCGACCTATTCACACATCGGTCCACTACTGACATCATCTCATAAACCAACGTAATGTAAATAGTTATTTAATAAAATGTTTTACCCTGTTACTTTGCTGGTGTGTTGTCTATATTTTTAATATTTGCATAGGGTTTGTCGTTATTTTGGGCGGGGTGGGTGACGGAGCCGAGCTGTCTTGCAGCCCTCATGGTGTGGCGCTCAGTTCATCTCCCTATTTTCGTATTTCTCATGAAGGGTTGTTCCTAATGTTTCTATTTTAGCGAGGTCAAAAAGAGATCCAATTAGTGGCCTACTGATTTTGCTCGATTACTTTTATTTTTTTACACGATTTTTCACGATCTGCAAAGACTAAACAGAGTATTGAGACTTTGTGCTTGTTTGTAAATAGAGAATGAACCAAAGAGAATCAATTGTAAAACAGTAAATGCTTGGATAACAATCAATCAAATGGAGAGAGAAGCAGGCACGACGGATTACAACGGGGGTAAAGGCCTGCGTTAACTACTCTTCACTATCTGCAAAGAGAGTACTACTAAGAGAAAAGAGGGGAGGGGGCAGCGTTCAAAGCACATCAGCGTGCATAAACACGAAAAAGTTTTTACCTATCACGTACTTGACATTTTACAGATTTTGATATTTGCTATTAAAAAACCAATGAAATTCACTGAAAAAACCATAGGTTATAGGCCATATATAGTTAGGAATTTGCATTTACAAAACCTTGAAAATTCACTGAAAAAACCATTGGTTATAGACCATATATAGTTAAGAATTAGCCTTTTCAAAACCTTATTTTACTCACACAAAACCATTGAAATTTCATATACAGTTAGTTCCACTAACTATATATCGCGCACCCGCAATCCACTGCTGATGATGTCACATATTACATCATTCATGACATGGTTAGTGACATCACTGATGACATCACTGATGACATCTCAAATGACATCACTGATGACATCTCAAATGACATCACTGATGACATCTCAAATGACATCACTGATAAAATCACTGATAACATCTCATTTGACATGACTGATCACATCACTGATATCATTCATGTGATAATACCATAAACCTCTTTAGACTCTAATATAACCTTAGATACAATCAGTGTAAACAGATAGTCACAGACTGTCACTCATCCATGGAGTTACTCACACACCTAGTCAGTCATGCAAAAAATCAATCACACCTCCATGTTCTCAACTATACAGTTATACACACCTTACTTATTCAAACATATACTAACACATATTTACTTTACTCTCTTATACAATCCCTGATACATGTTCACAATGATCCATACAGCCACTCACACATTCACTGGCTCTTATGCACAGTTATTTATATATGTCAACTCTCACATGTACTGTGTTTTACATATGTACTTACTTTGACATGTAGCACTGAGATATCCATTCACTCACTAATACACTCATGCACAGTCAACCGCCCATACAGCTGTTTCCACATGCACTTTTGAACCCATACATCTAGTGAATCAACTGCTCACACATCTATGTACAGAGTCACACACCTCCCAGCCACCCATACACACACACACTCAGTTTCCCATACAAATACTTGGACAACCAATGAATAACCCATACAGTTAATCATATAGCTACTGATCAACATATGCAGCAGTTTGTAGAACAGATATAATGATGCACAAATTAAAACAGTTTAGTCACTAACCCATGCACTCAGTGAGACACATTTAATCACTCACTCATACAGTCAGTCATGCACCTACTAAATCCTTCATCCAGACACTTATACATCCACTCATTCTTCAATATGTAAGACATATTTTAACTTTACAGAAACATACAGTCACTGGATGTTGTCATCAGTGATGTCATCAGTGATGTCATTTGAGATGTCATCAGTGATGTCATTTGAGATGTCATCAGTGATGTCATCAGTGATGTCACTAACCATGTCATAAATGATGTAATATGTGACATCATCAGCAGTGGATTGCGGGTGCGCGATATATAGTTAGTGGAACTAACTATATATGAAATTTCAATGGTTTTGTGTGAGTAAAATAAGGTTTTGAAAAGGCTAATTCCTAACTATATATGGTCTATAACCAATGGTTTTTTCAGTGAATATATATATATATATATATATATATATATATATATAACACCTACTGGCGGTCGCCAGTAGGTATATATAGGTAGGATTTTTTCTCTATGGAACTTTTGAAAATTCTATGTCTAATAACTTTAGCGTTTGTGGACGGAATCGTCTGAAATTTTCAGGAAAATGGCACATTTTGTTTCTGATCAGCCCCTGAAAATTTGGGGGGCTTCGTCAAGGGGGGGCCGAGAAAAAAGGGGGGTCCCAAAACGCGTTTTTCCCATTCATTTTTCCATAGGGCGTTTGGCCTCACTTTTAGCTCGAACGGCTGAATGGATTTACATGAAACTTGGCAAAATTGTAGGGACTGTTAGCCCGATGTGCCTTTGCTGGGTCTCAATATATGTGCTCCAGTGGATTTTGAGAAATTAACGTTTAAACAAACAGATATATCTGTGACAGCGTCCCGGATAGCGCTCCAGTTCGCGTACTTTTCGCGTAACGGAGCTTTGTGAAGCGAAGCTGATTGGCTCTCCGGTGTCTGTCAACATTCTAAACAGTCCGTAGCGGCCGCCATCTTGTCTCTCGGTAGGATTGAGAGACAAGAGGAGGCCAAAACGAAGGGGCAAATGACCATAAGGGGGCATAGTAGATTCTCCCTGACCCCCTAGGTTTGATGTGGAGGCTTTAAAAGGGCCCCGCAGGGCAAAAAAAAAAAAGAAAAAACTTTTTTTTTCCGTGGGGTGCGCCCGGTACACGTACCGGAAAGTTGTCTGGGGAGCGTACTATAAGGAAACAAGAATGATTGACTTCTAGAATTCTAGTAATTTTTCATAAAGGGAAGGTAGTTCTTAAAAGAACTTTTTTTTATTATTTCTGATTTTTAATTTTTTAAATTATTTTTCTGAACATTTTTATACTTTTTTTGTATTTTTTGAATAGTTTTATATTTTTTGGGGTTTTTTTCAGGGGGAAGAACGAAAAACAGGCATTAGAAACGGCTCAACAGGAGCAACAAAAAAAAAAATCACTTTCTGGGGCGTTTTGACCACTTGTGATTTTCAAATGCTCTGTTAATTAATGGAAAGCTCATTTCGCCGTGACAAAGCAAACCCCCACAATAAATGCACACCAGCTTGATATGTTGAAAATTAGTTTGAATAGCGGGGACCATCTCCCTCGCCTCTGGTCCTGAAAAACTTTCTTGGGATGAGGTGGTGGCCACAAGAGTTGGTGGATTTTCACTTAGGTTACGCACCTCCGCCATACTATAATTTATAGGATGCCACCTTTGCATGTGCCGATGCATTGTATAGTTTCAAGTTTTATCCGTGTCTCGAGACAGAGGTTCTTTACATATCAGGCATGTAACAGAACGTGCATACACCTTTTTTTGGCCTGCAGGAAATGAAAAAAACTGCCAAATAAAATTGGCCTTGCGGTGTGATTTCCGGATCTCTTCAGGGAGTATTGCAAGGTTCAGTCTTTCCACAGTTCTTAGTATTGCAAGGTTCAGTGTTTCCACAGTTCTTAGTATTGCAAGGTTCAGTCTTGCCACAGTTCTTAGTATTGCAAGGTTCAGTCTTGCCACAGTTCATAGTATTGCAAGGTTCAGTCTTGCCACAGTTCTTAGTATTGTAAGGTTCAGTCTTGCCACAGTTCTTAGTATTGTAAGGTTTAATCTTGCCACAGTTAGTATTGCAAGGTTCAGTCTTGCCACAGTTAGTATTGCAAGGTTCAGTCTTGCCACAGTTCTTAGTATTGCAAGGTTCAGTCTTGCCACAGTTCTTAGTATTGCAACGTTCAGTCTTTCCACAGTTCTTAGTATTGCAAGGTTCTGTCTTGCCACAGTTCTTAGTATTGCAAGGTTCAGTCTTGCCACAGTTTTTAGTATTGCAAGGTTCAGTCTTTCCACAGTTCCTAGTATTGCAAGGTTCAGTCTTGCCACAGTTCTTAGTATTGCAAGGTTCAGTCTTGCCACAGTTCTTAGTATTGCAAGGTTCAGTCTTTCCACAGTTCTTAGTATTGCAAGGTTCAGTCTTTCCACAGTTCATAGTATTGCAAGGTTCATTGTTGCCACCGTTAGTATTACAAGGTTCAGTCTTGCCACAGTTCTTAGTATTGCAAGGTTTAGTCTTTCCACAGTTCATAGTATTGCAAGGTTCAGTCTTGCCACAGTTCTTAGTATTGCAATGTACAGTCTTGCCACACTTCATAGTATTGCAAGGTTCAGTCTTGCCACAGTTCTTGTATTGCAATGTACAGTCTTGCCACACTTCATAGTATTGCAAGGTTCAGTATTGCCACAGTTAGTATTGCAAGGTTCAGTCTTTCCACAGTTCTTAGTATTGCAAGGTTCAGTCTTGCCACAGTTCTTAGTATTGCAAGGTTCAGTCTTGCCACGGTTCTTAGTATTGCAAGGTTCAGTCTTGCCACAGTTAGTATTGCAAGGTTCAGTCTTGCCACAGTTCTTAGTATTGCAAGGTTCAGTCTTGCCACATTCATAGTATTGCAAGGTTCAGTCTTGCCACATTCATAGTATTGCAAGGTTCAGTCTTGCCACAGTTCTTAGTATTGCAAGGTTCAGTCTTTCCACAGTTCTTAGTATTGCAAGGTTCAGTCTTGCCACAGTTCTTAGTATTGCAAGGTTCAGTCTTTCCACAGTTCTTAGTATTGCAAGGTTCAGTCTTTCCACAGTTCTTAGTATTGCAATGTACAGTCCTGCCACAGTTCTTAGTATTGCAAGGTTCAGTCTCGCCACGGTTCTTAGTATTGCAAGGTTCAGTCTTGCCACAGTTCTTAGTATTGCAATGTACAGTCTTGCCACACTTCATAGTATTGCAAGGTTCAGTCTTGCCACAGTTCTTAGTATTGCAAGGTTCAGTCTTGCCACAGTTCTTAGTATTGCAAGGTTCAGTCTTGCCACGGTTCTTAGTATTGCAAGGTTCAGTCTTGCCACGGTTCTTAGTATTGCAAGGTTCAGTCTTGCCACGGTTCTTAGTATTGCAAGGTTCAGTCTTGCCACAGTTAGTATTGCAAGGTTCAGTCTTGCCACAGTTCTTAGTATTGCAAGGTTCAGTCTTGCCACGGTTCTTAGTATTGCAAGGTTCAGTCTTGCCACAGTTAGTATTGCAAGGTTCAGTCTTGCCACAGTTCTTAGTATTGCAAGGTTCAGTCTTGCCACAGTTCTTAGTATTGCAAGGTTCAGTCTTGCCACAGTTCTTAGTATTGCAAGGTTCAGTCTTGCCACAGTTCTTAGTATTGCAAGGTTCAGTCTTGCCACGGTTCTTAGTATTGCAAGGTTCAGTCTTGCCACAGTTCTTAGTATTGCAAGGTTCAGTCTTGCCACAGTTAGTATTGCAAGGTTCAGTCTTGCCACAGTTCTTAGTATTGCAAGGTTCAGTCTTGCCACAGTTCTTAGTATTGCAAGGTTCAGTCTTGCCACAGTTCTTAGTATTGCAAGGTTCAGTCTTGCCACAGTTCTTAGTATTGCAAGGTTCAGTCTTGCCACAGTTAGTATTGCAAGGTTCAGTCTTGCCACAGTTAGTATTGCAAGGTTCAGTCTTGCCACATTCATAGTATTGCAAGGTTCAGTCTTGCCACAGTTCTTAGTATTGCAAGGTTCAGTCTTGCCACAGTTAGTATTGCAAGGTTCAGTCTTGCCACAGTTCTTAGTATTGCAAGGTTCAGTCTTGCCACAGTTCTTAGTATTGCAAGGTTCAGTCTTGCCACATTCATAGTATTGCAAGGTTCAGTCTTGCCACAGTTCTTAGTATTGCAAGGTTCAGTCTTTCCACAGTTCTTAGTATTGCAAGGTTCAGTGTTGCCACAGTTCTTAGTATTGCAAGGTTCAGTCTTTCCACAGTTCTTAGTATTGCAAGGTTCAGTCTTTCCACAGTTCTTAGTATTGCAAGGTTCAGTCTTGCCACAGTTCATAGTATTGCAAGGTTCAGTCTTGCCACAGTTAGTATTGCAAGGTTCAGTCTTGCCACAGTTCATAGTATTGCAAGGTTCAGTCTTGCCACGGTTCTTAGTATTGCAAGGTTCAGTCTTGCCACAGTTCTTAGTATTGCAAGGTTCAGTCTTGCCACAGTTAGTATTGCAAGGTTCAGTCTTGCCACAGTTCTTAGTATTGCAAGGTTCAGTCTTGCCACAGTTCTTAGTATTGCAAGGTTCAGTCTTGCCACATTCATAGTATTGCAAGGTTCAGTCTTGCCACAGTTCTTAGTATTGCAAGATTCAGTCTTGCCACAGTTCTCAGTATTGCAAGGTTCAGTGTTGCCACAGTTCTTAGTATTGCAAGGTTCAGTCTTTCCACAGTTCTTAGTATTGCAAGGTTCAGTCTTTCCACAGTTCTTAGTATTGCAAGGTTCAGTCTTGCCTCAGTTCTTAGTATTGCAAGGTTCAGTCTTGCCACAGTTCATAGTATTGCAAGGTTCAGTCTTGCCTCAGTTCTTAGTATTGCAAGGTTCAGTCTTGCCACAGTTCTTAGTATTGCAAGGTTCAGTCTTGCCACAGTTAGTATTGCAAGGTTCAGTCTTGCCACAGTTCTTAGTATTGCAAGGTTCAGTCTTGCCACGGTTCTTAGTATTGCAAGGTTCAGTCTTGCCACAGTTCTTAGTATTGCAAGGTTCAGTCTTGCCACAGTTCTTAGTATTGCAAGGTTCAGTCTTGCCACAGTTAGTATTGCAAGGTTCAGTCTTTCCACAGTTCTTAGTATTGCAAGGTTCAGTCTTGCCACAGTTAGTATTGCAAGGTTCAGTCTTGCCACAGTTCTTAGTATTGCAAGGTTCAGTCTTTCCACAGTTCTTAGTATTGCAAGGTTCAGTCTTGCCACAGTTAGTATTGCAAGGTTCAGTCTTTCCACAGTTCTTAGTATTGCAAGGTTCAGTCTTGCCACAGTTAGTATTGCAAGGTTCAGTCTTTCCACAGTTCTTAGTATTGCAAGGTTCAGTCTTGCCACAGTTCTTAGTATTGCAAGGTTCAGTCTTTCCACAGTTCTTAGTATTGCAAGGTTCAGTCTTTCCACAGTTCTTAGTATTGCAAGGTTCAGTCTTTCCACAGTTCTTAGTATTGCAAGGTTCAGTCTTGCCACAGTTAGTATTGCAAGGTTCAGTCTTGCCACAGTTCATAGTATTGCAAGGTTCAGTCTTGCCACAGTTCTTAGTATTGCAAGGTTCAGTCTTGCCACAGTTCTTAGTATTGCAAGGTTCAGTCTTGCCACAGTTCTTAGTATTGCAAGGTTCAGTCTTGCCACAGTTCTTAGTATTGCAAGGTTCAGTCTTGCCACAGTTCTTAGTATTGCAAGGTTCAGTCTTGCCACAGTTCTTAGTATTGCAAGGTTCAGTCTTGCCACAGTTCTTAGTATTGCAAGGTTCAGTCTTGCCACAGTTCTTAGTATTGAAAGGTTCAGTCTTGCCACAGTTCTTAGTATTGCAAGTTTCAGTTTTGCAAAAGGGTTGAAGGTCACTAAAAACAACTCCACTGGTCTTCAGGCACTACCTTCAGGGTTAATGCACTGTTCGTTTTAGGTCTGGGCCCTCCTTAGCGCTCCTGTGCGCTCTGTACGATACCGGGAAAAGGCCCTACCGAATCTCACGCATCTTGCGTGAGACGTGTACCCTAGTAGCGAACCAAACTGGGTGTATGAGTCATACTAGACTCGTGCGCCTCGTACCCCAGCAGTTCTGGGGGCACGCGCTGACGGACACTGCAGTCCGGGGCGCTGGGTACGGCCAGGCGTACTGGGTGCTGAATTGCGCTGAGTGAGTCATAGATTGGCAGTCAGACTCGCACCACTCACGTTTGGAGCTTTTGGGTTGTGAGTCCCTCATAGTTTGGAGCTTTTGGTGGGCACAATGTGACTCACACCGGTGACAGGGCACAGTACCTTGATGTCGTAGATCGGGGCGGACGGCTCTCTGCCGAGATCTGGCGTTGCCGTCCTGGAGGGCGTGGTGGCGCGGATCTCCGGGGGACACAGGCTCACAAGGGTAGAGTCCAGGGGTCCTGAAGGGGGGTCGGGGCTGACAGCGATTCTCAGTGCGGCGGGGAAGCGAACCAGGCGGACGTACTTCCTTACGGTGAGCTCTCCGGCTCGGGGGCCACAGGGTCGCAGTGCTTGGACCGGACAGGTCCTTTCTTGCTGCGTGGTCTACGGCTCAGCTTTGGGTGGCAGATACGGTGCTCGGGCCAGGCAGGGCTGGACTTACTGGGCGGCTGCACTTACTGGGCGGCTGCAGCTCTTGGCCAGGTCACAGATCACTTTGCCCGGCAGGACCAGGGGTGCACAGATGCTTCAGGGTGCGTGCTTGCAAGCGCACTCAGCTTCTCTTTGTGGGCACTGCAGGACAGGCAACACCATCAGCAGGTCCTCCTTCAGGGAGGGGGGTAGCGCCCAATGTTCCTGGTGCGCAGTCCAGGGGGCAGGCTCACACGCAAGCCCTTGGAGATTGTTCACAGCAGAGGCACAAGTTGAAATAAAAAGTCATTCTCAGTCTTCTCTCCTTCTTGCAGCACGGCACCCACCATAGGCCAGTCTTTCAGGCTAGAGACAGTAGTCCTCCATGCATCTTTCCCAGATCCTTCTCTTCAGGCAGAGGTTCTTCTTGGCGCAAACAGGATCTGATTTTTTAGGAGCAGGGCTCCTACTTTTATAGGACATTTCTTTTGTTCTTGCTGGCCAGGGGGGCCTTTGCCTAATCCAGTCCAGTCCCTGAGCACTTTGTTTTGCAGACTCTGGTTTCTCCTTTCAGTGAGCAGGGCGGAGACATCAGATGCTCCGCAGGAGGTGGAGCCAGCATTGTGATGACAAGTACAGTCAGGAGCACTCAGTTGACATTCTTTCCTCTTCCTGGACCAGGTGCAGGGCAGAGTCATCAGTCGCCCCCCAGGGGGCGGACCCAGCATTGTGGTGGCAGAGCACAGCCCTATTCAGAGTCATGGTGCACTTCCACCAAGGTGTAATCCTTGCATTCACCACCTTTCATCCCCAGCCCTGTCACTCACAGAACCCAGACAGCAGATACACATAGGAGCAGAGGTGGGCTGAAATGGTTAGGCAAGCAAACGCTAACTTTCTAAAAGTAGCATTTGCAAACACAGGATATTAAAATAAACTTTACTAAAAGAAGTATTTTATTATTCTGAGTTCAGGCATACTAAACTTGACTTTCTTCTGTGTTCCCTGAGCCTTCTGGGATTATAGTGTAATAATTCCACAGCCCATTCTGGCCTATGAGAACTGGTAGCCTTACAATAGTGAAACAGGAAAATGGCTGTAATTCACTATTAGGACATGCCACACACATCGGGGCTTGTCCTACCTCATGCTGACAATGCACCCTGCCCGTGGGCCTACCATAGGGGTGACTAATATGAAGTTAAGGGAAGGTTTAGGGACTGGCAAGTGTGCACTCGCCCAGCCAGCATGACAGTACCAGACTGCAGGCAGGTTCTACAATGGCAGACCCTAGACACATTTTAAGGCTGCTTCGGTGGGTGGTGCAACCAGCGCTGCAGGCCCACTAACAGTATTGGCATTCACAACCCTGGCACTCCTGGTGCACTTTACTGGGGACTGACAGTAAACCAAATAAGTCAATCATGGAGGTCAATTACATATACACTTTTCAGTAGGGAGAGCATATGCACTTTAGCACTGGTCAGCAGTGGGAAAGGGCCCAGAGTCATTAAACCAACAAAAACAGGTCAGAGAATATTGGAGGAAGGCAAAAAGTTCAGGGATGACCCATCAGCAAGGGCCAAGTCCAACACCCCCCCTTTGCAAACTACGGGGTCAGTGGGGGCTTATTTTCTATCACTGGCTCTGTTGATTTACCCACCCCTCTTCTCAAAACATGCATAAGAAATAGAAAGCGCCTAGGCGTACAATCAGTCCTTATTCCAGGAATACTCCAAAATAGTAATACAAAAATTGATAAAGCCGATTGATCTCACATAGGGGAAAGCTAATGTCTTTGGCAATGCTTCTCTCCGTATAGGACATTTTTCCCCTTGGGACACTTTTATACAATTTCCTACTTGATTGATTTCCAATAATGTTCTTTTGACTCACCTCTTGAAATTATTTTTCAAAGTGTGCTTCAAATATGTTTAAATGATAGGGTGTGAATGTTGTTAGTGACTATATACATTACACGATAATTTTTTTATAAAGATATAATTTTTATGTTAAGACTCCAACACAACATATATTCTATTGGATACCTCTGACTGCAGTTTCATTACCAGTGAATATCCCCAGGCGTCTAACTAAATCTGGACCCATCACAATGCCAACAAGAATTGGCACAGCAATAGGTCTCGCTTTTGGGACCTTATAAGTGTTTAGCCATGCAACAGTTAATGTTGTTGCACCAAGGATATTGTGCTGCGTAACTAAATACTTATAAGATCCAAAAAGCGAGACCTATTGGCTATGCCAATGCTTGTCCTTTCTGTTCCTCCACGCAGCAGGAACTAAGTACGGTCTCATTCCGCTATGGTTCTTTGTGTCAATTTATTTCTTGGTTTCCTGGTCTGTTACCGTTTGCCCTTTTTCAGCTTCAGAGGCATAGCTGCTAACATGTAAATGAGGCATTCCTCCCGCAAACCTTCTCTTAATGCAGCAGTTGTTAGTGCTGCCTCCCTCCGTACCTCCCGCTCCGTAGATTGTATTTATTTAGCCTTTTTGCACTTTTCATGTCCACCGTCTGGCTTCTTTTTGGTAGGATATTCGTTTTGTTTTTGGATTTCTTCTAAATGGGATTGGGCTTGTCGATGTCTTGTCTCCCAAATGCTAGTTTTTCTCTGCTGCTCAGGGTCAGTGTTCATACCTTATAGCCACAACACCCAGAAGTCCGTCAGTGCCTCTGAGGGTCAGTGTTCATGCCTCAGGGACACAGCGCCCAGAAGGCTGTCAGTAGCACCTCTGAGGGTGTCATGTTCATGCCTCAGGGACACAGCGCCCAGAAGTCCATCAGTAACGGCTCTGAGGGAGTCATGTTTGTGCCTCAGGGACACAGCGCCCAGATGTCCGTCAGTAGTGCCCCCTGAGGGTCAGTGTTCATGCCTCGGGGACACAGTGCCCAGAAGTCAGTCAGTAGCGCCTCGGAGGGTGTGTTCATGCCTCAGGGACACAGCACCCAGAAATCCATCAGTAGCGCCCGTGAGGGGGTCATGTTCATGCCTCAGGTTCACAGTGCCCAGAAGTCCTTCAGCGCCTCTGAGGGTGTCCTGTTAATGCCTCAGGGACACAGCACCCAGAAGTCCATAAGTAGCGCCTCTGAGGGGTCATGTTCGTGCCTCAGGGACACAGCATCCAGAAGTCAGTCAGTAGTGCCTCTGAGGGGGGTCATGTTCATGCCTCAAGGGAACTGCGCCCAGAAGTCCGGCACGGAGTTTTCATCCATCAGTAGCGCTTCTAAGGGTTCATGTTCGTGCCTCAGGGACACAGCGCCCAGAAGTCCGTCAGTAGCGCCTCGGAGGGTCAGTGTTCATGCCTCAGGGATGCAGCGCCCAGAAGTCCGTCAGTAGCGCCTCTGAGGGTGTCATGTTCGTGCCTCAGGGACACAACGCCCAGAAGTCTTTCCCATAGCTGTAGTACCTCATGTTATTCCCTTCTTAAAATGGGCCCCTTTGTCACTTCTGGCTGCACCCCCCTTGCCCTTTCCTGCCCCCCACTCCCCCCCCACTGGTGTCAGAGGGTCTGAGCTGTCTGTGCTCCTGGTGCAGTCGAGGGGGGTCGAGAAGTGAGGCTCATGCATGGATTGGGGGGGCGGGATGGAAGAAATGATGCATCGTATGGAAAAAAATCCTCTTTGGGAGGCAGGACGGTGAAGAGGAGGGAGTGATGAATACAGGCCTCAGCAAGGCCTGCGAGAGCAAAAGGGTTCGCCCTTCTGTGCATGAAGTCTTCAGACTACAAAAGAAATTGGCACGGAAACTGGAAATACAAAGACATAGTTTAATAAACCTTTAAAGGTGGTACTACATCCTACACAACACTCTACAGTATTGTACAAGGTAGCACAAAGAACTGACATGCGGTCCCCTTTTATACACAAAAAAGGGGCTTATAAGTAGGCAGTTACAGCTCAAAGCATGATTTACAACCATATATGGACATTTCTCGAACATGATTGATACATGGGCGGAGGTAACTGTTCTTGAGACCCGCCGAATGCACATTCCAATCTTCGCTAATCAGAAACAGATGTGACTCCTACGGGGCATGCGCTAGAAGCACAAAGAACTATTTATAGCCTGTTGCTGGGCAAACTTCAGGGGTGGCAATCAGTGAGTTAGGACTCGCCTCGTGGCGAGCACATGGCCATGTATAGCATACAAGATGGACGCCAGAAAACAAAATGGAATCTGGCCATATTTCAAGTACGGGCGGGAAAACTAGAACAAAGACATGATAGCATGTCTTCAGCGAATGCTTAATACTATCGCTGTTTTATTTACAACAGACGACCCTTTCAGCATTTGCTGAAGACATTCAGTTTCCTTGGATAATCTAAATACTCATCGTTTATATCGATGCTCATCATGTCAGCTATCTCTCTAGTTATAGTTTTCTTATGGGTAGCTTCTGCGACAGATTGTTTATTAGGGACACAAAATGAAACACCTAGAGAACATATAATTAGACTACATTGAATACATACACAACATGTGAATAATATGGCAACAATTATACATAGTCCAGTGAGAACTTTCCAACCCCATGTAGAAATCAAGGTCCAAAACCACCCAGAGAAGGTCCAAGATCCATTTTCTTGATGTATATCAGCTTCAATTTTATGTAATTTGTTTATGGCTTTATACACAGAGGGAGTATGATCGGGGATAAAGACGCAGCAGCTACTTCTGATAATTCTACAAGCTCCACCTCTATCCGCTAACATTACATACAGACCATTCTGTTCTGTAATGCAACAATCCTAGTAATTTGCAACTCTTCAGTAAGATTCCCAAGGGCTTCAGCAGTTTGATTGGTAACAGCTTCCACTACTCTCGGTAATCGCCGTATCTTTCTGCTGTTCAGAGCAGCTCCCATAAAGAAAAATATTCCTAGGTTGAAATCAATATATTGCTGCAGACTAGTATCAGTCTGGTCAATGTCATCTACAGATAAAGTTCGTTTGAATCTATTTACAATCACATTATTCAATAATTTCCAGTCTTTGTGATATGATGCAGGTGCCAGAAATACAGGTGGCAATAAAAACGATACATAACATACTCCAGACCATACAGCTGGCAATCAATAATAGCCTTTGTTTCCGCATACAAAATAGGTGTTATGAGAGGAGAGGAAATTACTTTTATTAGGGCCATCAATGTTCAATATAACAATACAATCACTAACGCCTACAGGAATATGGCCTACACTCTGTACACATAAATCTGCTTGTGCTTGGGCCACTGAGATCACAATTTTCTCTTGTCCAACAGTGTCTCTAGTGTTCCTGAAGATATAAGGTGTTGATTCATTGTCCAGTTGATATTCTTCCCACTCCCATATACTGCCATTGGCTTGTGGATAGCCTTCCTTATCTTGGTCACATTCTTTATTCAGTCTAAAAAGCAATCTTCCTACTGTAGGCTTTCTCGTAGCAAAAAGCAAAGTGTACCATGCTCTACCAGAGCCATTATGAGAGAAAGGAAGAGTTATGAATGGTGTTCCCCCTTTCTTTTGATGTGCCGGCATCATCCCACATATCCAACAGTCTGTAGCATTTGTAGCAATGTGGGTATGATGCAACATCTGGATGGAAGTGTTAGTCAAATACGACTGTCTGTTTCCACTCTTGATATGGGAGTGTATAGAAAGTGCTCATCAGGGATTGGAGTGGAAACAACATATAGCTCGCGAGCAGGAACGTTATCCTCCACAAACCACATGACTGTAGCGATAACTGCTATGATGATAATGAACCCTGCAGAACCAAAAATCTTCTTCTTATCCATTCTAACAAATGTACACAGTATCATCCTGAAACTAAAGTGTTGTCAGAACTCTTACCCCTTAGGTAGCCGTTGTTTTCTTCACCAGCGGGCCAAGATGGGTGTCACTACACTAATGCATGGCTGATCCCCCCCCCTTGCCTCATCGGCTCTCCGTTTCACTGACCTAGGGACCGTTCGGACAACTTCTCACACAATTGCAGATTCTTTTCTTGGTCGCAGGTTATATCTTCTTGATCCAGGGATTGTCTGGTCCGGGAAGAACTCCTCAGATTCGTCTGGTACCACAGCACAGCCTTTTTCTGTAGTCAGGATATCTCGATGGTCGGTCAATACAGCAGGCTCCACCAGGTCAGGTTGTACTTTCCGGCAATGAATGGAATGTATTCAATTTCTTCGATTGGTCACCCTCACAGCTGTTCTTGTCGCGAGGAGGACCTGTTCAGAACCGCACCATCTCGGCTCCAGACTACTCGACCTCTCGAAGGACTTCACCAGAACAAAGTGGCCAGGCCGGAGGTGTTGGCCTTCTCCTATGGACCGGTCAGGGAGTGCTTCTCGAACCTATCGATGAATGGAAACCAAGATATCAGTTAATTGTGCCAAATAGTCATTCATTAAAACACAAGGTGCATCATACACTGAGCTTGGTTTGGACACCCCCCATATGTTCATGGGGCGCCCGAAAACAATCTCATAGGGCGTTAGGCCCGTCCGAGAATGCCGTACTGGTCTGATAGACAATAATGCCAAAGGCAAAGCATCTGGCCAAGTCAGAGAAGTAGAAGCCTGTATTTTCGATATCTTTAACTTCAGCGTGCCATTGTACTTTTCCACCAACCCTGCTGATTGTGGGTGGAACACTGCATGAAATTTTTACACAATGCCTAGTCCCCTCAGGACATACTTAATAACGTCCGCCACAAAATGGGGTCCGTTATCACTCCACAACAATCTACAAACACCGAATCGTGGAAAGAATTCCTACAACAGCACCTTAGCAGTAGTCATTGCAGTATTGTCCTTCGTAGGGTATGCTTCAATCCATTTGCTGAATGCACAAACCACAACCAGGACATACTTCAGATTATTGCAGCGTTCCAGCTGAATATAATCCATTTGCAATGCTTCAAAAGGTGCAGTGGCTGTTGCAAATCCTCCTGCTGGAGTTTGTGTCCCTTTTCCTGGATTGTATTTAAGGCAAATCATGCAGGTCTGTACTACTCTCTTTGCCGTGCTAGCAATCTCTGGATGCTCCCAAACTTGCGTAAGCAATTTCACAATTGCAGAAGCTCCAACATGTGCTAGACCATGTGCCATCTGAACCATAGGTTGTAGGAAGGCTGCAGGTAACTTCCACCTATCCATCTGCTTATTCCTCCAGCAGCCTTCATCGTCCAATTCTCCATCTTTGGACCATTGCTCTTGTTCTTTCTCAGTAGCAGTCTTTTGTATCTCTAATACCTTTTCCCTAGCATCGTGCCAACGTTCAGCTTGTGACTTCACAACATACATTGGAGTGGAGCCAGGCTGCATCGCAGTTTCACGTGCAACTCAATCTACAAAAGCGTTTCCTTGTCCCACTTTGTCTGTCACTTTCTTGTGCGCACTATATTTCACTATAGCTATCTTTTTAGGATAGGTATGTGCAGTCAATAGATTTTGTACTAATTCTCCATACATTATCTGCGCTCCATGTGATGTCAAAAAGCCCCTTTCCTTCCAGAATAGGCCAAAATTGTGCGCTACTCGGAAAGCATAACGGCTGTCTGTATAAACGTTCCCACATAATCCTGCGCTAAGCTCACAAGCCCGTGTCAACGCTATCAGTTCTGCTGCTTGAGCTGATTTCTGCGGTATGCGAGCTGTCTCCACTATTGTGTGTAGTATAGTAATTGCATATGCTGCTGAGGTAGTCCCGTCTGGTAACTTTAAACAAGACCCATCCATCCACAGCTCTCCATCCACATCTGTAAAGGGTGTATCTTGCAAATCAATACAGCCCTTTGTCTGTTCTTCAGTCACAAAGACAGTCATATGTCTCTTGCGCCTCAGGCTGAGTCGCTGGGAAGGGCAACAACGTGGCTGGGTTTAGTGTTGCACATCTCTTCAAAGTAATATGAGTAGCCAACAATGTTAGCTCATATCCGGTCAGACGAGCACTGGTTAAATGCTGCGCCTTTGTCTGATTTAAAAGGGCACCAACAGCATGGGGGGCCAACACCAACAACTTATGAGATAACACAATCCCTTTACTCTGGCGTATTGACACAGCTGCTGCTGCAACTGAGCAAAGACAACCAGGCAACGCTAGAGCAACAGGATCAAGCATTGCTGAGAAGTATGCACAAGGGCGCTGCTTATCGCCGTGCATCTGCACTAACACTGATAACGCGCATCCATCTCTCTCATGCACATACAATGTAAAGGGCTTCGTGTAATCGCCTAACCCTGGTGCTGAACAAAGGGTCTGACGTAATTGTTGAAAAGCATTCTCACAAACATCTATCCAGGGAAGGGGAACTGGAGTATCTTTTGTCAAAAGGGCTAACAGTGGTTTAACTATGTATGAAAACCCTAATTTCCACTGTCTACAAAAGGAGGTGAGACCCAGAAAAGCTCAAACATTTTTCTGCGTGGAGGGTGCTGGTGTGTCTAAAATGGCTTGAATACAGTCTGGTATAAGTGCATGCCCCTCCTTAGACAAAAGGTGACCTAAGTAGGTTACCTTTAGTCTACAATATTGCAGTTTCTTTTTCGATACTTTGTGATTGTGCGATGCCAAAAAGGTAAGCAAAGACAACGTACACCCCCTACATTGTGCAGGGGTGTCGGCTGCCAACAAGATGTCATCGACATATTGTATAAGCGCCACACCTTCGGGTAAAACAAAAGAATCCAATTGTCTTTTTAACGCTTGACTATAAATGCTGGGACTCTCAGTATAGCCTTGGGGAACTCTTCAAAATCTGTATGATCTATTATTCAAAGTGAATCTGCAAAGATATCGGGTGTCAGGATGAATACGGATCGAAAAGAAAGCGTTCTTCAAGTCTATAACAGAGAACATTGTTGCAGTTGGCGTGACCAGAGTAAGAAGTGTCGTAATATCAGAAACTACTGGGTATTGAGGTATCACTATCTTGTTAACCTCCCTCAAATCAATAATAAATCGATAAATCCTAGTGTCAGTGTCTTTCTTCAAAATCGGTAGTATAGGTCTGTTGCACACAGTGTATGGAACTTCTTCAACAACCCCTACTTTAATCAGATCCTGCACTATCTGTATAAGAGCCTCTTCCCCCTCCTGTGAGATTCGATACGGAGGCAGGCGTGGTAACACAGCTCCCTCCTTTACACTAATGTGCACTGGAGGAGTAATCAACTGTCCCACATCAGTATCTGAAGTGGCCCACAAAGTATGAGGCCAAGAGGCCAGTGCAGCACCTTCCTTAATCGTACACACCCTCTCCATTGTCGGATAGTTGTCATTCAAAATAACACGTACTCCCTCAGGAGAGCATCGTATCGTAGCCCGAAAATGCTTGAGCATATCCAGGCCCACAATGTTATCAGGCGTGTTCAGGGAAAGCAAAAATGGGCATGGTGCAGCAAACTGATCTACATAAAGTGCAAGAGGTTGTTATAGTGGGCTAACAGAAGGCATTCCATCGAACCCTATTGACGTAATTGTTAAGCCAGACAGGGGAGCTCTCGGAACCAATTTTTTAGACAAAGCACTACGAATAGCTCCTGTATCAACCAGGAACCGATCAGTAGAACCCAAAACATGTGCTGTAACATAAGGACCCCTCTGATCTACTGGCACTTCAACTGATTCCTTACCCCATCCTACGCAATCCTATGCATACTGTGAATCGTGCTGCTCAGGAGGTACATAGTCGGACATTTGGTATTGATTTCGTCGATCAAAAACATTGGACCCATCTCGTGGTCGCATATTAGATTCAAACCTAGTTCGATCACTCGTGTTGCCCCTAGGGCCTGAAGAACCTCTTCTACCCCTCATGGATCCCTGCCCACGCTCCTGCTGCTGTGCGCGCAACAATGGACACTCATTCGCCCAATGGCCTTTCTGCCTGCAATATGCACATTGATCCCGGGCCAAATCAGTACGGCCCGAAAAAGACCCAGGGAAATTCCGGCCGTCCCTTTCATTACATCTACGAGGCGGCCCATACACCTGCGCTAACATAATTTTCGTTTTCAAATCTTTAGATTTCTTTTCCTCACTACCCTTCACTTCTAATTCCTGACGCTCATAATACTGAGCCATCGTCAGGAGGGATGCTGGCGTCTAAGTCGTCCAAGAGCTTTCGCTCGCTTTTAATCGAGCTGCTACTACCGGTAATAAATTCTAAACATATTTATCAACAAAAAGATGTCGGCCCGTGTCGTCCGTAAGCGACTGGCCGCTAAAATCATGGACAGTTTCCTCAAATCGTGTAAAGAAATCTGAAACTGATTCATATATTTTCTGTTTACATGACACTAGCATAGTACAATCAATCTTTTTAAGGGGGATACGCGTTTTTAATTTAGTCAAGATAGCAGCGGGAAGATCTAAAATCGACTGGGGCGGTTTCTGTGCAGGTTTCTTTTCTCTATCCTCATCCTCAAGATCCGCCCATTTAATTTTAAATGTCTGAAGGTCATCTACCTTTCGTATAGACCTCCACATATCTGAGGGTAATATAAGCCCGGAAAACAAGTCAATATCGGCCAGGGTCATAGTACAAGAATTCAGAGCCCCCTCTTCTTCCTCATAAAAGGCTGCAGGGTTCTTTCGTGGATCAGGCAATGCCGCTTTTAATGCCATAACATCTGCTCTATTCCAAGGAGTATAAACCCAGTTTTAAAAGAAGTACCCTTGAGCATCAGGAGACACTCTATCCAAACTAGTACCCACTCCTTTAGGAGGAACGTACAAAGGCGCCGCCTCCCGCATTGGTTTAACATGCACTGCATCAATCTTATCTGAATAAAAGATGGATGACTGCTTCCTGCCGCCACTCGGATTCGTTTTCTCCTCGCCGGCTTTCCTTTTCCGGGCTTCATCCCGTAGCTGAAACATCTCATCCCGCAACGCAAATATCCGTTGAATCGCATCAGGCACCTGGGAAGGAAGAAAAAGACCTTTACGCATTTCTTTAGAATTGGCTATCATATCATCTGGTTCAAGAACATCAGAATATTTCCGAAAAGCTGTTGCTACTTCATTAGAAACAAATTCAGTAAAGTATAGTTTCTCCCTATCTTCCCATGCTTCAAGCTCTTCCAATAAATCTGCAAGGGAGACAGCATCTTTGTTAACCCGATAAGCAATCTTACGAAGATCAGCCATATGATCGGCCGACAACATGGACCGCGTATCCACTTTCTCTCTGGGCGGTCCAAAATCCTGATCTCCTCCTCTCGGAGCAGACAGGCCGGCGTACGGAGGTGGAGATCGATCTAGTAACGAAAAATCATCGTCAGATTTATTAAGGACAGGATAAAGAGGCTGTCGAACAGGATACTGGCCAGATATTTGCAACCGACGTTCTTTCTCCTGCTTCTCTTCTAATTCCTTTGCTTCGCGCTTTTTCGCCTCGTACGCTTTCTCACGCTCACTCTTACGTTGATCCTTCTCAATCAATGCCTGTTCACGCTTCTCACGCTCTTGCACCTCTTTCACCCACATACGTATACACTCAAACATATCTTGTCTCACTCGCCGCTTACACATACACTGCTCCACATACACAATTTTCGGCAAATCAAATGATCCATACATAGGCCATCGTAACTCAGGATCCTTTTTGGTATATTTCCGCTATAACGTGCTGTACATTATGGGAGAGACCAAATTTCACATACATGTCCCTATTCGGCGTCCCTTCCGGGGCAGCCGGCTGTGATTCTTCAAGTATTAACCGGTCATTTTCAAAACAGCAGCACCACTTACGGAGTGCTCTAAAAACAGGCATGTCTAAAAATAGTAATTAAAATAGCTCTTAACATATTGCGCCGCTCAAATCCAAAGATCAGGAGAAATATCTCCACATTGCCTGCCTATATGAGTTGCAACACATATATGAATATCACCAAACCAAACAATTTGACTAGTCACCTCAAACAAACAAACAAACAAATTAGTCGGGGCAAGCGTATCCTAAAACTGCCTTGCCAATCAAGACTACCAAAGGCTCGCAGCAAGTACCGTACAACGATTCTTACCAATCAAGAGCCTCCAGATTCCAACTGCCAAGTTCCGATTTCGCCCAAACGGCCACTATGCGGCAAACCGACAGAAGAGGTCTCAGTCGATGACCGGCGCCACCCAGATGGTCAGATCGGAAGGGAAGGAAGAATACCTCGGGATGCCAGGACTAAAGACTCCGCTGGCAGTGATCAAGTTCCCGGCAAGGTTCCAATCCTTCATCACGATGGAGTTCTGGACTTTTTGGTTCCGTCCAGAGGTGTCAGGGTACAACACCCAAAGACCCCGGAGTCCCACCTGCCTTGGTGCACAAATGAACAGAAACACGGGCTTCTCGATGGTGGCGTCAAAGACCAAAGGTTTATTACTGCAGGGACACAGAAGTCACAGAATCTACACACGGGCAGAATCTAGGAGACTGTTCGATTTGTACAAAGTGGGTTGCTCCTTATATACTAAAAATTGTGCTCTAGGCAAATATTTCACATGTCGGTACATTCCCAAACCTTTGTGTCTCTAAACAATAAATATTTGGCGTTACACAGGAACTGTCGATAATATCTGATACCAAACATCACGAAGAGGGGTTCCCACCAGTCCATCACAATCCCTTGTCAATATTGCATTCAAGACCCGGACCGCCTCATCGTAAAGTTCGTTACCTCCCCCTAATAAAGGCCCAGAAGGAAAGGAGCAGAGCCAGGTGCAGAAGATAGAAAAGCGGGATAAGAGATGTTTGTGGATTGTAAATGGGCAAGGCTACCGGCTTCGGCCGCCTAATCATGATCAGGTACAATGGACAGGAAAACCAGTTCAGGTGGGCTGGCCTCGGGCAGAGGAGGCAGCCTTTGTCGAGTCATGCAGCTTCAGCGTGATCTGGTTTAAGGTGCACGTGTCATGTAAGAGGTGAATCTCCGGCTAAGGCTACGTGTCTTTAATCAAAGTGAAGTGAATGAAATGATCAGAGGCTATTGCATATGTGAGGGCAAGGAACCACAAAATGGCGGCCATGATCTAAGATGGATGCCGTGTGTATATCAGAAATGTGTCAGTGGAAGGAGTGCTCTTGCTCGTAGCGTAGCGAAAACACTAGGATATACTAAATGGATCATTTGCGGTTCGCTGATACTAATTTTATGTATTTCCGACAAACTTGAAAACACGGGTTCAAGTCGTCACGGAACCGTCACGGAACCTCAGACCCTCCTTTTGCCCTTACATAGGCAATTACTCAATCTATGTCTGAATCTAGTTCTATGCTCATCAGGTCAGTGACATGTTGTTGTATCATCATCCTTTCTCGTGTCTTTTCTCCAAATGCAGGTGGTTTCCTAAAACAGGTTGTAGCACAAAGACTACACAGAGCAGGACCACACTGGATAATCAGACAACATGAGAATAGTAATATTAAGATGACACCAATGACCATTAGAACCTTCCATCCCCACGCTGAGATCAGAGTCCAAACCCACTCCATAAAGGACCAGTTTCCCTCATCTACATGTATGGAGTCCGAAATCTTGTGCAACTTAGAGATCGCCTCGTAAACTGTTGGAGCATTATTAGGAATAAAGACACAGCAGCTCGATTGGATCATTCTGCATACCCCACCTCGATCTGCAAGTATAACATCTAGAACCATACGGTTCTGCAATGTCATGAGCCTATCCGCCTGAAGCTCAGCTGTCAGATTGCTAAGGGCACCAGCAGTTTCGGTAATAGTAGATTCAACTACCCGTGTTAGCTGACGTATGTTTCTACTATTGGCCATAGGCCCCCAGAACGGAAGGAAGCCTTTGAAGAAGTCTCCAGCTTCCTGACCAGCTGTATCTTCCTTGCTGAAGACACCTCTCGCTACTCTTGTTCTGTGGTAATCAGGTGAAGCAGTGTATGTCGGAGGCAATAATCGAGCAATATAACATGATCCTGAGAAGTCGGCAGGCAACCATGTATAAGCTCTGTCTCGACAAATGAAATAGGTACCCCTAGCAGTAAGAAAGGCAGGGGAAGAGTTAGCCGGAAACACATAAGTCTCTACGCACTCACTCCTCCCTAGCTGAGCTCTCGGATTTCTCCCATTACCTTGCAAACAGACCTGACCTCGGTGAGGTACGACCCAGATTGGAGTTGAGCTTTTACGCTTGCTTTCTCCTAAACTAAGGCGATACTCTGAAGTATTCCAACTTAAATATACTCGCAATTCGTCTCTAGGGTATGATGGAGTATTATTGACGTCTTTGATCATGTCAATAATTCCCTGGACTAAAGCTTTGTTGGCAGAGTTATATTTAGTGGAGCGTGGTGGACGTGGAGGATAGGTCTCAAGAGCATAAGCAAAGATGGTTTGAAGGGCCTGAAATGATCCATTGTAGCTGAAAGGCAAAACCAGATAGGGAATACCTTTATCCATAGTGTGGGGTATCAAGCCACACACCCAACAGTCTGTCGTGTTAACTACCAGTTGGTGTTGGTGCAAGAGCTGTACAAAAGTATTATTAATGAATTCTGAGCGTCGAGCTTGCTCATGTTCCGGAAACGAGTGAAAAGAGTGTATAGAAGAAACAGTAGAAATAGCAGGATCAAGGGGAGGTACTGTAGATACTGGCACAAAAATCAAATTTATGCTAAAGACAATTCCACCCACCAGTGTTGCTAAAACAATCAAAAATGTAATGGCACATTGCATCAAGAAACATTTGCTATGAAGAATTCTATTTAGTCTGTTTCTGCGAACGTAAATCACATTCTTTCGTTGCAGCGCAGGAAGCTCCATCTTCTACAATCCGCTCGCGACCACTGATGATGTGTACGTAGATGAAAATGCCTCTGTCAGCCCTGGGAGTTCCCAGAACCAACAGAAAGATCGACCTTGTGTCAGACCCCTGCAAATTCAAACTAGGCACACAGCCACGACCCTACGGCTACCCAGACGGCAAGGCAATTTATTAAAAACAATAAACAATAGCAAACTTCCTGGCTGAAAAGCAAAAAAAAAGTCCAATGTATATAAATATCAAAAATCACAATATGCAGTTGCCTGCTTTATAAGTTCGTTTTATGGCTTCTAAGGTGGTATCTTTTCCTTGCTGGTACTGTTTGATCGGAAAATAGTGTATCACTAGCAGCTGTTGCAGAGTTTACGTTCGCAGATGGCAAAGTTTCTTCTGATGCTGGAGACAAATTTTCAATGTTCAAAGCAGTCTTTTCAAGAGGAGAGTCACGTTTCGAAGTGTCAGAAATCAAATCGGCATCGCTGAAAGGGACAAATTTTGGAGTTATTTCAGATTCGGAGGCACCAATTCCCTTCTTCACCCAGTCGTCGTAGGGCAGCGGCAGTGGAACACGCTTTACGTGAGAAGCGTGGATCCAGTGCTTGCGACCAGCAACACGTACAGCTGTCCTCGTCGCCAGCAGGATTTGGAAGGGGCCGATGTAGCGAGGCTGAAGATTCTTTGTCCTCGCAAAATTTCTGACCACCACGTGGTCGCCGGGTTTCAGCTGATGCCCTGGACTCTCCGGAGGTTTTGGCAAAGCATCAAAGACCTGTTGATGAATAAGACTTAATTTAGCAGTCAAGTCGTAAAGATAGTCTATTAACATAGGATATTCAATGGAGCAGAATTGTTTAGGCCTTGGCACACCCCAGACATTTGCCGGGCGGCCAAATACAATCTCATATGGAGAAAGCCCTATTCTAGAATGCACTGTTGCTCTCGTTGATAACAAGGCCAAAGGAAGTGCGTCTGGCCAAGCCAAACCTGTGGATGCTTGAATTTTGGCTATTTTAAGCTTGAGGGTGCCATTGTAACCCTCGACTAAACCAGCAGACTGGGGATGGTTCGCACTATGAAATTTTTGTTTCAATCCTAGACCAGCACACACACTCTGCATAACTTTCCCTATAAACTCACTTCCGTTATCTGACCATACAATCCGTGGCATTCCAAACCTAGGGAAAAATTCTTTGAGAAGAATTTTGGCAGTTGATAAAGCAGTGTTGTCCTTTAGTGGGTATGCTTCTAACCACCTGGAAAAAGCACAAACCACCACCAGGACGTATTTTAAATTGTTGCAGCGTTCCATGTGAATGAAGTCTAACTGTATTACTTCAAAGGGACAGGAAGGAGGAGCAAAATGACCAGCTGGAGTTGGAGTTCCCTTGCCAGGATTATGCATCAAGCACACCATACAATTTTTCACCACTCTCTCTGCACACTTACTGATTCCCTCATTCTTCCAAACCGGAGCTAACATCTTACATATCCCTTTAGAACTTATGTGCGCCACTCCATGCGCCATCGTCACTACTGCAAGCACTTACGCATCAGGCAACATCCAACGCTGCTGTTCTGTCAAATCGATCCAACATCCATTCGAGTCCAATTTGCCCGTACTTTCTCTCCATACGCGTTTCTCTTCCTCAGTCGCTTCTTTCTGAATCTCTTTCACACTTTCCATTGTGTCCTCACACATTCCAGACTCAGCAATCCATCTTGCAGACGTAGCAACATACATTCTACTCATCATGTCTCTAGCTGTCTGTTTAGCGGTTTCATCAGCAAAGGCATTTCCCCGACCAACATCATCCGTGATTGCTTTATGAGCACTGCACTTCACAATCGCAACTTCAGTCGGTAAGGTTAGAGATTCTAACAAGTCGTTAACTAGCTGACCATGTTGAATCTTAGTCCCATGGGACGTAATGAAACCCCTTTCTCTCCACAACCGGCCAAAACTATGGGCCACGCCAAATGCGTACTGACTATCTGTAAACACATTCACTCTCTTTCCCTCAGCTAAAACACACGCTCTCGTAAGAGCTATTAACTCTGCAGCTTGGGCAGAATTCTGACTCACTCTTGCAGTCTCCACAATCGTCTTCAAAGTCGTTACCGCGTAGGCAGCAGTCACATCACCATTCTCCAATTTAAAACATGACCCGTCCACATACAGCGTACCATCCGGGTCGGATAAAGGAGTATCTCTCAAGTCGATACGACCTTTTGTCTCTTCCTCCGTTTTGAAATAACAGTCATGTGGCTCAGAATCACTCGACTCTTGATCAGTCGGCAACAATGTTGCTGGGTTCAATACATTGCATCTTTTGATCTGAATATGACTCGCTAATAACGTCAGCTCGTAACCAGATAATCTCGCACTAGTAAGGTGTTGTGTCTTCGTTCGGTTCATGAGTGTGTCCACTGCATGAGGAACCATGACCACTAGCATATTGTTCATCACCAAACCAGCAGATTGTCGAATGGAAGCTGCAGCTGCCGCTGTAGCCCTCAAACAACTAGGCAATGCTCTAGCTACCGGATCTAATGTTGATGAGAAATACGCACAAGGGCGTTGTTTATCACCAAACTTCTGTGTCAAGACACTCAACGCGCAACCTTCTCTTTCGTGAACGTAGAGCGTGAATGGCTTACTGTAATCAGGTGTGCCCAATACAGGAGCTGAACACAAAGCTTTTCGTAATTCAGCAAAACTCTCTTGACATTCATCAGACCATGGCACCGGACTCGGAACATTTTTCCCAGTCAAAGCTACCAACGGTTTTGCTAAAAGTGAAAAATTTGGGATCCATTGCCTACAGTAAGAGGTAATACCTAGAAAGGCACGTACTTCCCTCTGTGTGCGTGGAACACTCATTTGCATAATTGCTTTTATTCTTTCTGGGGTCAACTTCCTTCCCTCCTTTGACAAGAGATGACCTAAATAGGTTACTTCTTGGCAGCAATATTGCATTTTGGAAGGTGACACCTTATGATTCAAATTAGACAAATGATGCAATAGTGAAATTGTAGCTGCTTTGCAAGTTTCCTTGTCATCGGCAGCCACCAAAAGATCATCTACGTATTGTACTAGGGCAGAACCTGGAGGAAGGACAAAAGAATCTAACTGGCTTTTTAAAGCTTGACTGTAAATAGATGGACTTTCACAGTAGCCTTGTGGAGCGCGTTTAAATCTGAAACTGCGACCTCCTAAACAGAAGCCAAAAATATCTCTGCTTTCCTCGGCTATCGGAATGCTGAAAAAGGCATTCTTCAAGTCGATGACTGAGAACCATGTAGCTGTAGCAGGAATCAATGTTAACAAAGCAGTAATGTCTGGCACTACAGGAAACTGCGGAATTACAATCTTATTAACTTCTCTAAGGTCTATGACAAACCTATAGACTGGAGGCTTTGTAGGATCTGTTCGTTTCAAAATCGGCAATACAGGACTATTACAAACATTTCCTCGCGTTTCTTCAACCACACCTTTTTTAATCAAATCTTGCACAATCAATAAGAGTGCACGCTCACCTTCATTCGATATTTTATATTGAGGAATTCTTGGAAATTTCACATTCGCTTTCAAAGTTACTACATACGGTGGAATCTCTAGTAGACCTACATCATTGGGACCAGTCGCCCAAAGAGAATCAGGGAGTGAACGTAGCTCCGGCGGGAGTTTGTCCATTGACAAGTACATCGGAGAGGTGAGTCTTTTACCCAAAGTAAGCTGTACTCCTTCCGGAGAACAGTACAATGTCGCATATAGTCGTTTTAACAAATCTAAACCAAGCAGATTTTCATTACAACCTGTCGTCAAAATTAAGGGTGCTTTCAATTGACACGGTCCAACAGAAATAGACAAAGGACCAGATATCGGGTTGTACACAGGGGCGCCTGAAAAACCTACGGAAACATTTGTTGAGCCAGACAAAGGTGCGCCAGGGAGTTTCGCATGCATGATAGAACTTTTTGCGGCACCAGTATCCAACAGAAACGGTTCGACTACACCTGATGTTGCTACTGCGACATAAGGCCCACTCTGATCCACTGGAACTGATACTACTCCCTCTCTCTGTCTATGGCTGTCCTAGTACCCATTTTGTTGAAATCCCTCTTCAACTTCACAATAATCCTCAACAAGATATTGCTGAGATCTATTCTGTTGAGCTGACTGTACATTTCGCTGATCAAAGTGATTAGAAGGACGATCATTAGTTTGTGGAGGCATAGCACCTCGTCCCCGACCTCTAGAATTCTGTGCAAAACCACCACGACCTCTCTGAGCTGCTGCCGCATTATTTTGCGCTAAAATCTGACAATCATTTTTATAGTGACCCTCTTTCTTACAGTACGCACACTGATTCCACTGGTATTGAGGCCTGGTCGAATTATAATCTGTCTTTTGATACGAATTCTGTTGCATATTAGTCTGATTCGTGCGAGGCGGATACGCCTGCTGTAAAAGAACTTTAGTCTTTAAATCTTTCGTTTTCTTCTCTGATTTCTCCTTTTCCTCTTTATCCCTATTTTCATAGTACTGTGCAGTCGCAAGTATTTGCGCTGTCGTAGATACAGCCCACGCACTTTCTGAGTCTTTCAATTTATTGCATAATTCGGGTAACAAATTATGCACAAATTTATCGACAAACAATCTCTGTCCTCCTTCAGTGCTCATATCCTGACCACTATGGTCTACAAAAGTCTCTTCGAACCTCGTGAAGAAGTCGGAGACACTTTCGTCTTTCTTCTGCTTGCATGCGGATAATTTATCCCAATTAACACGCAATGCTGGCATCAGAGTCTTCATTAAATCTATTATTCTGCCAGGAAGATTAGCAATTAGGGGTTCGGGTTTCGCACCACCTATTTGTTGAGCATCTGCTGCAGTGATAGCTGCCCAATCACCACCTAAAGCAGCCTGATGATCCTCTCTACGAATTTTAGCCCACACTGGTTGTGGAACTACATTACCAAACAACATATCAATGTCGGCTAAGTTCATTATACAAGCCTCAACTGTCTGTGTCAATTCCTTGTAATATCCGGCTGGATTCTTACGTGGATCTGGCAAGGCCTGTTTCACTGCTAACACTTCTGCTCGCTTCCACGGAATATGTATCCATACTCTTTGGAACTGTGCTGGAGCAGCTGCAATACCCGCATTATCATCACGTTGTACTGCTTCGCGCCAAATTGGAGGAACTTCCCTCATAGGATATTGGCGACTTAGCTTCATTCTACCTTTCTCTAAATCTCTCGGCGAACGAAGAGATGGATCATTCCTAAAACTCAAAATGAGTTCCATCGCTATCTTTATATTATCGCCCACTATCATTCCAGCAGCAAACTCTTTTTGAATTTTAATTAAATCTTCCAAATCTGATTCGACATCGTCTTCTTCTATTTCCTCACGCAACAACGAGCACATCTCGTCGAAGACGTATCGCTGCGTTGGCTCTCCCCATTGCATAAATGTCTCTAACACATCTTTCGTACTATATCTTCTAACTTTTGTAATCCATCTGAGAGCTGTGGAGTCTAAAACTCCCCGTTCCTCAGTACTTGGAAGCTGACTCCGTCTCTGAACAGAGTCAGGAGTAGGAGTCTTAATCAAGGTTTTATATATAGGCGACAGCATATTAGTAACAGAATCAGTAATTCTTCGACGAACAGAAAGTGGAGTTAGTACACTCGCAGACATAGAGAACGCAGTAGAGGTAGGAATAGATGACGAAACAGTAGGAGTATCGAGGAAAATAGTTTGAGGACCAATAGGTACAGTGGTAGGTATAGGAGCGGGCAGTGCAGGAAGAGGAGGAGCTGTAGGAACACTTACATTCACCACAGGAGGTATAGGAACTTGATTCTGAGGAACAAGAACACCAGGTTGTCCAGCAACCGGCAATTGAACATTCGGGATTAGTGGAGCCGTAGCACCTTGTGCATACGGTGGAGGCGACCGTAACAGATAAGATAGCAGAGGATCGTTTTCGGAATCCTCCAGTATCTTAGCCATTTTCGATGGCAAGGCAGGATAGCACTTGTCAATCGCTAAGTTACGCTCTCTAATGGCTACATCTATGGCTTTCTCACACTCGTTAGCCTGCAACTGCTTAGTCGCTTGCTCTAGAGTTAACTCTTCTAGTTCTTTTTGCTCTTTCTTCAACCTTTTCATTTCTCTCTGTTTGGATTCTTTCCGCCAATAACGAAAAGAGTCAAACATTGCCGGCCGGGCTTTCTTCCTAAACAATTTCGCTTCTAAATTGTCGAGAATCTCTTGTTCAAAACAACCATGCAGTGGCCAACTAAGGACACCATCCTTCTTACAATAACGGACCCATATCTCATTATAAGTTATAGGACCCACACCATACTTACAATATAGGTCATATAGGGGAGTCCCAATCGGAGGAACCAGACAGGAATCCTCTAATTGTGAGTCACTGTTGCAACTAAAACAAGACAACATTTTCCGACTTACCATTCTCAGTCCGGAACACAAAACAAACAAAACACGAAACAAATTGTGCACTTGAACCAAGAACTTAGGCCTACCAAAACGAACTGATGTATCGATACCCAAAACTGAACCAAATAGATTATCGTAACCAGAACAACTAGTGATAATCTTACAAAACCAAACCAAACCAAGAACCGATCAAGGATTTTTAACAATCCTCACAAAAGTAACCAGCTAGCTATCACTAAATACTTAACTGAGGCACTGAAGACGTCACCAAGGAGAAACCCGTCACGTTTCGCCGTACTAAGGACTGCACCACTTCGGGTCCAAGACAGGGCGACGGTCAAGGCAACGGCCCACTGCAGCCGTCCTGAACGGGAACCCTCGTGGAAGAGAACTTCAGGGCCACTTTTGCGATATGCCGGGATCGATGAAGTGGGGCGCCTCCCTCAGGAATCTTCACACGAAGCTTCTCGAACTCTTCAGGCTTTTGGACCGGTACCGAATGACGTCACCCCATCTTGGGCGCCAATTGGAGTTCTGGACTTTTTGGTTCCGTCCAGAGGTGTCAGGGTACAACACCCAAAGACCCCGGAGTCCCACCTGCCTTGGTGCACAAATGAACAGAAACACGGGCTTCTCGATGGTGGCGTCAAAGACCAAAGGTTTATTACTGCAGGGACACAGAAGTCACAGAATCTACACACGGGCAGAATCTAGGAGACTGTTCGATTTGTACAAAGTGGGTTGCTCCTTATATACTAAAAATTGTGCTCTAGGCAAATATTTCACATGTCGGTACATTCCCAAACCTTTGTGTCTCTAAACAATAAATATTTGGCGTTACACAGGAACTGTCGATAATATCTGATACCAAACATCACGAAGAGGGGTTCCCACCAGTCCATCACAATCCCTTGTCAATATTGCATTCAAGACCCGGACCGCCTCATCGTAAAGTTCGTTACCTCCCCCTAATAAAGGCCCAGAAGGAAAGGAGCAGAGCCAGGTGCAGAAGATAGAAAAGCGGGATAAGAGATGTTTGTGGATTGTAAATGGGCAAGGCTACCGGCTTCGGCCGCCTAATCATGATCAGGTACAATGGACAGGAAAACCAGTTCAGGTGGGCTGGCCTCGGGCAGAGGAGGCAGCCTTTGTCGAGTCATGCAGCTTCAGCGTGATCTGGTTTAAGGTGCACGTGTCATGTAAGAGGTGAATCTCCGGCTAAGGCTACGTGTCTTTAATCAAAGTGAAGTGAATGAAATGATCAGAGGCTATTGCATATGTGAGGGCAAGGAACCACAAAATGGCGGCCATGATCTAAGATGGATGCCGTGTGTATATCAGAAATGTGTCAGTGGAAGGAGTGCTCTTGCTCGTAGCGTAGCGAAAACACTAGGATATACTAAATGGATCATTTGCGGTTCGCTGATACTAATTTTATGTATTTCCGACAAACTTGAAAACACGGGTTCAAGTCGTCACGGAACCGTCACGGAACCTCAACGACCAGTCCTTCGAGAATCCGAGTCTTCAATGAGCCACATGTGACGGGCGCCAATTGATGAATACAGGCCTCAGCAAGGCCTGCGAGAGCAAAAGGGTTCGCCCTTCTGTGCACGAAGTCTTCAGACTACAAAAGAAATTGGCACGGAAACTGGAAATACAAGGACAAAGTTTAATAAACCTTTAAAGGTGGTACTACAGCCTACACAACACTCTACAGTATTGTACAAGGTAGCACAAAGAACTCAGACATGGGGTCCCCTTTTATACACAAAGAAGGGGCTCATAAGTAGGCGGTTACAGCTCAAAGCATGATTTACAACCATATATGGATATTTCTCGAACATGATCAATACATGGGCGGAGTTAACGGTTCTTGAGACCCGCTGAATACACATTCAAATCTTCACTAATCAGAAACAGATGTGACTCCTACTGGACATGCGCTAGAAGCACAAAGAACTATTTATAGCCTGTTGCTGGGCAAACTTCAGGGGTGACAATCAGTGAGGTAGGACTCTCCTCGTGGCGAGCACATGGCAATGTATAGCATACAAGATGGACGCCAGAAAACAAAATGGAGTCTGGCCGTATTTCAAGTACGGGCGGGAAAACTAGAACAAAGACATGATAGCATGTCTTCAGCGAATGCTTAATACTATCGCTGTTTTATTTACAACAGGAGTTGGAAAGCAAGGGCGGAAGTATGGAAGGAAGGACGTATGGATGGAAGGAAGGAAAGGTGAAAAGAAGGGTCAAGGAGCAGGGAAGGAAAGGCTGCAATGGTGGATGGATGTAAAGATGGATCAATATAAGGCTTAGTACTGAAAGGATGAATGCATGAATGGCTATATAGAAGTATGGATGAAGAGTGAAAGG